>NW_028301564.1:8037500-8192500 GCF_042242905.1 Orbicella faveolata | reverse complement strand
ATATTGGCTTGCTCATTTGACGGTTGACGGTAAAAATATTGCGGCTTTGACGGTTAACGGTTAATGTTTTGGCCATTTGACGGTTAACCCCATTGAGATCCTCTGCCCAACGCTAAAACAAGGATAGCGTTTGTTTTTGTGTTAAATGTCAATTTCAACTTTTGTATTCTCCTACGACAAACCCATCGTTTTAAACTTTTCCATTCTTTTTGTTGTGTTCCAAGGTATTTTAAATGGAGTAATTAATCAATTTCTTTTATACGTTTTGCTAATAAGATTTGGCGAAAAAGAGAGATGATGACATTGACCAATCCATTCCAAGCAATCCATAACCTTAACCCCTATTATCGTATAGCATGATGAGAACATCTTTGAGGGTGAAGAGTATCTTGGCAGGTTGCTTAAACAATTCGCCGGTGTCAGGAGAGGATGAAGAGTGAGCCACGTCATGCATCAAGTGCGCGCGCTAAGTACTAAAATGAACAATGATAGGGCAGATGGCCACTGCTATAGCTTTGCTTGGATTTAACGAGCTTGCTGAACCCTACTTTTCTTTCCAGAAACAGATTTTATTTACAATTATCTCCACATTGTCCAAAAATAAACAGAAAATCAAGGTAGGAAGTTAAAGAAAACAAACAAATAAAAAAAATGATATTTGCTAGCAATAAAGATAGAAAGTTAAAAAAAAAAAGGTAGGAAGCCGGCAGTTAAAAAAAAAAATTCAAGATTTCTCTCCACGAGACATCGAATCCTGCCATCTTGTGGCTGCAAGGCGCGTGAAACTATAGTCGCTAAATGCGAACTTGTTCTTTAAGGAACCTCACCAGTTGACTAAATTCACTTAGTAGGCCCACTTAAACAATATTTGGCGGAGAAAAGTTCACTTCAAACTTGGAATTAATACTATGTTTTTCCATGTTGAGATTCGTGTAAATGTTGTTGCACAATGTGTAAACTCATCTGAGAACAGTTGCAGGGCCCCAATGAAGAACACCTTTGATGAAGTATGCGCCCTGCTAAACATTTATTATTACGATTATTGTTCTGTGTAGTCTTGTAGTTACCAGTCCAACTCCGCTGATTAATTTTCCGCGTCCCGTCAATAAAGTAAGATCAGGAGCTCATGACCCGGAGCGTCCATCTCTCATGCCAACCCTAGGATTCAACCCTTTGGACCTTTTGAGGTACTTGAACACCCGAAGAAGTATTGAGCTATCTTAGTGCCGCTGGAAATTACCAAGCGTGAAAGTGGACATGTGACCAACTTAGTACTACATGTATTAACAATGTTTTTTTTCTAATTTTTTTTCTTTTTCTTTTTAAAAAATAAACAAATAAACAATAATACATGAGGTTGTCTAATGTAGGGCGCCGTAGCTCAGTTGGTTAGAGCGCCTGTCTAGTAAACAGGAGGTCATGGGTTCAAATCCCATCGGTGCCTTACAGATGTTGCACTTTTTAATTTGTTGTTACTTTTGAAAATTGTTCAACGAAGCTTCACATATTGCACCCCTTTGAATTTTTTTGGTTGTGTTATCCGATGGATTTACTTTGAAGATCTACGCAAGAGTCGAGTGAAAAATTTCAAGAATTATATGGCGAATAAATGACCATTATAATATAGATAGGATCCTGCGCACGCTCTGATTGGTCAAAAACCCATGTTTTATCAGGGTATAAAGCGCTTTTGAAACATTACTTTAATGTAAATAAACGCCCTGGATTACATTTGTCACGTTAGTTCAACGACATTTCTTTGGTCGACTTGTCTCGTTTGATGAATTTATATCAGGAGCCATAATCGGGGACGGAGACCGTAAGCGCGCGCCATTTCTAGTATTGGGGCTGTCCCTATGATATGGGACAATTTTTCTATTTTTAGAAAAAATTCCGCGATCATGTGCAGCACACGTGCGTACATGCTGCGTGGATTTTTGCGGATATAGCGCGAGGAAATGGCGTCCGAAATTCCCGAAATGTTTGATACTCTTGGCCCACAAATCAATACGTTCATGTCTGTTGGAATTTTGTTTCAGCATTTTCGTCGTAAGCTGCTCCAGTTTGAGTGAAGTAAGACAGTGCCGAATTTAGTTGTCCCGCTTTATATCGCTGACCAAGTTGTGTTCTGCTGCTTCTTTTACAAGAGCTCCACATTACTCCACTCTCTCTTTCACATATGTTGAACGAAGATGAACAGCGTTTCCATTACACAGCAAAAAAACAGTTGGATATATTTGGATATAGCACCGTTTCAGGACTTCAAAGTTTCCCTCCTCTTGTCACACGCTTGCGAAGATTTCGCCAGAGTAAAAAAAAGAGAGTAAAGAGAAGAGTAAAAAAAAAAAATAATAATAATAATTGCAAGTTTGAATTTCGGCTGAATTGTAAGCAACGCTTGATGCTTTATCAAGGCCCAATAAGTGACAATAAAGTTTATGTCTGTAGATGCTGCTCAGTTTTGTTTGTGTAAAAACCCAATAAATTGTCTGTTGTCCATGAATAAGAGCGACCGCCGATGCGTGTTTTGCACAGTCAGTAAAACATGACAAATCGGACTTCCCCACTTTCGTGTGAAAACGTACATCGAACTCGTATAATATCTCTAATTTTTTAAATATGTTTAAGGTTGATAAATGTTTCAGAACGTATTAAAAGCTTAGCTTAAAATATGTGAATACCGCAGAAATAATCAGCAAAGTTACGATGACGCTTTCTTTAATCAACTGGAATAACGACTTCGATTTTGTTGGTTGAGTTATCAAAACTCCTTGTCTATTTTATTTTCGCAGTGTAAAACTTCACTATGTTAAAGAAATACACATGATGTTAGTAGCCTTTTGGCGTTGGTGAAAATTGTTGCAGCATCTCAGCGCAAAAGACAACGAAAGAAATCTTTGTCAAGATTTGTTGACAATTGAAAACACCGACTCGGATTTGAAGGTGCACGCGCTGCACTATGCAAATGAGCTACTTATGTACGCGTGAGACTTTCCTTTAAAAAACTTTTGCAAACTCGCCAAACAAACAGAAGCAATAAGAAACTATCAAAAACAGAGTTTGGTTATGATTAAGCATTGTTTGGGAAACTCTCAAATGAACTCGATACGAGAGTAAAGAGTTTTCTTTCATAACTTTTCTTTACAGAACAAACGCAAAAGCTTACGCGTTCAACTAGCGCGAGCACATATTATTATTCATTCACAGCGCGAAATTGAAGTCTTGTTTTCGACTCTGAAAAACTCACTTTTTCCATTAGTTTAGAGCATAAAGCTACATATAAGAGCCCTGGATCTAATTGCCTGCCTTATTCCCTGCCATCGCTGTGAAAAATCTGCAAGAGAATCTCGCCTCTCTCACCATTTGATCAGGCAACGTGACAACATTCACGCGAGAGTCCCCGACATGTGCGTGGATCCGCGCGGATATGTGACGTCAGGATGGCGCAATTTGTTCTAAAAATAGAAAAATTGTCCTATATCATAGTTGCGCGCGGATCCCAAGACTTACGGTCTCCGTCCCCGATTATGGCTCCTGTTTATATTTCTTTCTTCTTTCATTACTGTAAGAGTAGTTCGCTGCAAAGGGGAAGGGGGGCGGGGGGCGGGCTGGGGGTGTGGGCGGATAAATACGATGGACTAGCATCCCATCCATGGAAAAGAAAAATACTCTCAGTTGTTTAATACAGCGGAGACTGGGATTAGATCTGCAGTGTGTGGGCTAGCAAGGCCCATTTGCGGCCATTTAACCTTTCCTTACCATTCCGTGCCAAAGGAGGGCGTCAGTTCTAAAAGATGAAATTAAGCCTTTAACTGCAAGGTTACAATAAAGCAAGTCGCAAAGGAAAGAGTAATTCTTCAACGAATTAAATCTTTGTGTTATCTGTGTTATACAGCAGTTTTGAGAAAGGTTGCGCTACAAAGCGTAAAAGAGTACCGCGCGACAAATATACCGAAAGGTGCTCTGGGTATTGCCTGTTTACCGCTGGTCGATTGAAGTCCACGTTGTTTTAGAGCGACAGCGGAAAATTCTTTAATAGGAGTATTTTCATCTTCTCTGATAGCTAGAGAAAACTAGCCAAATAAAAAGTTTACAAACCGTTATTTGTACAACAATGGTCCGAAAAAAATCTGCCTTCAAAAAGAAGTAAAGCTGTATATTAGCTAGTAAAGTAAAGACTGCTGGAGAATCCGGGTATCGATCCCGGAACCTCTTGCATGCTAAGCGGGCGCTCTACCATTTGAGCTTATTCCCCAAACCGTAAGCATTTGGTTCAATATACAAGTTACTATAACTATTGAAAAACAATGTTAGAGGCATGACTTGGTGATTAGTTTTATTTTTTTTTCTAAATGTACTTAGAATTTCATTTTAGAAAAACAGATAATTTAAGAAATATGTTGCTTTCATTCTAGTTCCTTGATATTCAAGAAAAGCGGGTCCATTTTGCTAACAAAAGGCTTTGTTATACAGCCCAAAATTAACCTAATATGGCCATTTTTTAACAATGGCGGCAGCAGCTTAAAAATACTCAAGGGACTTTCAAAATTTCTCGTGCGATACGATTTGAACGATTGTAAAAAGCCAAGTAACGACAAATTCTCCCCGGGGGAGGCATTACGGGTACAATTTGTTGTGTGTAAGTCGTTACCCTGGGGCGGCTGGTAGGGGTCACCATTGCGGCTATCGATGATATCACCATTGTGGTTTAGTTTCTCTGTTGGAAATTTAGTGTGGCTTCAAACTGGAAAAAGAATTGTTCCTCCCTTTCATCCCTCTTAAATTTTCTGATCGTAATGTACAACAGCTGCAAGATGAAGGAAGTGCCTTAAAATATTTGCGGAACTTCGAAGAAAGCTGCCAGGTAATTAAGATTAACTAGAAGTGTGCTGTCCCGTTAAGCTGTTTATATTCATACTGGACCAAAATTCAGTTATGCTCAACAAGCGATAAATTTGCCGATTGTTTCACTTTGCTGCATTATTCTCTCGCCCAAAAGATTTCATGTTAGCACTTGCTTTGATTATGGAAGCACTGCAAAGCCGGAGCTAGACCAGATCGACATTTTAAGCCAGTCTTTATCACTGACAACACTCGAGGACGTTTTTCAAAGGCCCCGCTCTTTATATCTGACTTAATTGGCCGCGTCACGGGTAACTTGATTTAAATATTAACAATCTGATGCTCAGCAGACCGTTATAACTTACGACGTATAATGAACTTGTCCGAATGATTCGCCCCTTTCGGCAAAGAATAAAAAGTTTAATCGCTCACAGACCTCTGAATGTTATTCACGTAACAATTCCAAGACGGATAAAATGTTTATAGAGCGTGATTTGTGTTTAGAAATCTTACTGAAAACCCGACTGGAAGAAATATTGGTTGGTAAATTTCGTTGAAGGCACCCTCCATAATTACGCATGTGCTGATGCTTTCAGACTAACAGGGGTAACCACAATGATGGAAAACCACTAGTCGGTCTAAATAAATAGATTTTGCAACATTCAATCTTTCCAAGCTTAAGATCGGCCAGAGGCCTCCTATGAGGGTTCCATGGTTTGCATGAAATACGCGGCAGCGTTAAATGGGTTTGGTGTCCCGGTTCAAGTCCTCCCATGCAACCGATCCTAGAGCATTCCGCTCTAAAGTTTTGCGAAACTGGTGAGTTGCGCCACCACGTAGGTCGGTGAGAAGGGATGTTCCACTGTGGTTTTTTCAGCACTTTATTTAAACAAGGGTTTAACATCCAGTAGCCAGGGTAGTATTCTAAAAGAGCCCTGCGATAAGTAGATTTTAAATACTAGAATATAAAATAGTAGTCGGACGTGATAAAAAATGCTATTTAGCATTCTGTTATTGTTGCTGTTGTTTTTGTTGTTTGTATATATTTGAACATTCTGAAACGAACAAACGAAACGCACGTCCGAAAATTTTAGTTTCCGCGTAAAGAGAAATAAGCTCCGTTCATTAATTTGGCTGATTAAACTAAAACCGCATGCCGTTAAGAGCAGCTTCGCCTAAATATCAACTAGACTTGGAAATAGCGAAAAAATCGAATTTCTTCAAACTCGCCCAGAATGAAGCCCTACGGGCACTAGTTACAAAAATATCGTTTTAAGTTCGATAAATCAAAAATTATTTTTTTCCGCAATTTTTTCGTTTCGATGCCCCAAATCGGCCAAAATCCATCGAAAATGAGCGGCATATTCAGAGGCTCGTAAACTCAAAAGCAAAAATCTTCATTACAAACTGATTGCACGTCGTATTTGTACTTCCTTTCTTGTCTATTTCGAGCTAAATAGATCGTGATTTGATTAGAACTTAAATATTTGACGAATTTTTTAAGTTAACGACCCAAGACAGCTTTACAAGAGGTCTACATTTAGCCTATTTTCAAATGCTAAAAAGGCGTTCTGGTACACGGCTTTTCCCGAAATGACTAGTTTGGTCTGAAAGAGCATTGTTTCTTCTTCAAATTACTGAAATAAAATTTTTGGGTAAATAAAATCGTGAGCGCTGAGATAGCGAACCAAATGCAGCACTTCGTCCTGAAAACGTGACCTTTGACCCAAGCGTAACGAAACCAATTACTGCAAGAAAACCCGAAAGAAAAGCAAACGTTCCGTTATTTTGAAACAATTTCTAGTGATATCTCTCCGAAACCATGATTGCAAGAAACTATTTCCAGATATGAAATCTTGCAGGGTCAAAGACGGAGCTAAAGGGCGCATTTTGACACAATAACTTTGTTTGCCGAGAATTGAATTGCAGTCAATTCCAGTGAAATTTGCAAACTTGACGTATGTTAGCCGATACTTACCTGAATATTTATATTAATAGAAGAGTCGTCTTCTTGGATTAACCTTCAAAAGAGGCTGGACCCAGATTTGGAAACCTCTAAAAGAAGAAATGTTTAATATTCCGTGACCTACCCGATGCTATAGATTCCATGCACATGCCAACCGCATGTTTGTCGTAAAACCAACTGAACTCCACTGACAGTTTCCATGGGCAACCCCAAAATAAACAATCCCCAAAAATGTAAAGTGAAATTGGCTGTCTTCATGAACAGTTAGAAGCTAGAGTCAAGTTCTAATGCCTTTAAAAAGTGCTTGATTTTATTTGTTTGCGTCGACTTTGTTCACTACTCTCACGTTCGAAAGCCGCGAATCGGTCACGCCAAAACAGTGGAGACCGTGCAGACTGCAGACACTTGTTTGGGCTTTTCATTGTGACTCCTTCTTTTGGGTCTAGTTACAAAATAGTGTTAAATATATCTGAAAGTTTGTCATTTATCCACAGGCTGCACAAGCGCAGTATTTGACTTTTGATTCAATAGACAAACGCTTACAAGACTTTGTATGGGAAACTTACTCAGTCTGCACGGTCTGCAGTGTTTTGGCGTGACCGATACTACGCAGTATTCGAACGTGACAGTAACGACTGAGTGAACAAAGTAGAATCAAGCTTTTTTAAAAGGTAATGGAACTTGACTCTAGCTTCTAACTGTTCATGAAGACAGCCAATTTCACTTTACATTTTTGGGGATTGTTTATTTTGGGGTTGCCCATGGAAACTGTCAGTGGAGTTCAGTTGGTTTTACGACAAACATGCGGTTGGCATGTGCATGGAATCTATAGCATCGGGTAGGTCACGGAATATTAAACATTTCTTCTTTTAGAGGTTTCCAAATCTGGGTCCAGCCTCTTTTGAAGGTTAATCCAAGAAGACGACTCTTCTATTAATATAAATATTCAGGTAAGTATCGGCTAACATACGTCAAGTTTGCAAATTTCACTGGAATTGACTGCAATTCAATTCTCGGCAAACAAAGTTATTGTGTCAAAATGCGCCCTTTAGCTCCGTCTTTGACCCTGCAAGATTTCATATCTGGAAATAGTTTCTTGCAATCATGGTTTCGGAGAGATATCACTAGAAATTGTTTCAAAATAACGGAACGTTTGCTTTTCTTTCGGGTTTTCTTGCAGTAATTGGTTTCGTTACGCTTGGGTCAAAGGTCACGTTTTCAGGACGAAGTGCTGCATTTGGTTCGCTATCTCAGCGCTCACGATTTTATTTACCCAAAAATTTTATTTCAGTAATTTGAAGAAGAAACAATGCTCTTTCAGACCAAACTAGTCATTTCGGGAAAAGCCGTGTACCAGAACGCCTTTTTAGCATTTGAAAATAGGCTAAATGTAGACCTCTTGTAAAGCTGTCTTGGGTCGTTAACTTAAAAAATTCGTCAAATATTTAAGTTCTAATCAAATCACGATCTATTTAGCTCGAAATAGACAAGAAAGGAAGTACAAATACGACGTGCAATCAGTTTGTAATGAAGATTTTTGCTTTTGAGTTTACGAGCCTCTGAATATGCCGCTCATTTTCGATGGATTTTGGCCGATTTGGGGCATCGAAACGAAAAAATTGCGGAAAAAAATAATTTTTGATTTATCGAACTTAAAACGATATTTTTGTAACTAGTGCCCGTAGGGCTTCATTCTGGGCGAGTTTGAAGAAATTCGATTTTTTCGCTATTTCCAAGTCTAGTTGATATTTAGGCGAAGCTGCTCTTAAGTATCAGAGTCCTGGCTTCCCTTGATACGCCGCACATGAGGTACCCAGGCCACGATTTTTCCTGACACGCCGCAACGTACGTATCAGGAACATGGCACTCTGGGACACGTCACGTTTCTTGACACATTACGTTCTGATCTCGGACTCGTCGAGTGTCGAGGAATTTCACGGCCACGTAAATTCCACGAAATTACTCATTTCACGCAATGAAAACTACCGAACGAAAAACAACTCAAAACTTAGCACAGTTCACGCTTTTTTTAAGGCAAACAGAAAGGCATAGGAACTTGAAAAATAGGAAGCACAAAAACTGGATGCGTGTTACAGAAGTGTGCGAAATAAGCTTAATGTTGAACTTGTTGTGAACGATCATCTCCGCTTTCCACAGGCAACGAAAAAAAAATCCGAAGAAAGTCTACGATCAGTTGGCAATATTTTGCTTGCACTAATGATTACTGGGTTGCGTAAACTTTTGCTCTTTCGGAGGCCGCTTTTTTTTTTTTTTTTTTTTTCACTTTTAAATTAGGTAAAAACAACGCATCTTAATTCGTTAATCGGCTTTTAGAAATCGCACTTGTTTCTTTTCTTTTGGCTTACGCTACCTGCTTCGGATGCGACAAACAAAGAAACGAACTGTCGTGCACAATGACCGCTTTTTCTCTTGCCTGATATTATCACAACGATAAAATAAGTCAAAAAATTTATGAAGGCCAAATTTATTAACACAGAAATGTATTACATAAATCACTCCTCCTCACCTTCTCTTCTTGTCCCGGCCGTTTAAGTTTAAGTTTAAGTTTAAGTTTAATATTACTTTGTCATGCTAGCACAAGTGAATAAATCATTTTATCTTTTGCCAAATTAAATCGATATAAAAGCGAACATTGCCAATCAAACTTGTAAGCTAATGCTTATTCCAAACGTCGTGCTACTGCAGTGACGAACTCAAATAAATTTGACCCAGTAGTGGTATGACAAAATAACGCCAGTGGATTCAAACGTCGAATTGAATTCAGTCGCCGAAGATGGGAAGAAGTTTGCCTTGCTGAAGACCATTTTAAATGATAGAAAGCAACGGCAGCTGATAACAGGCTATGAATTCAGTTCGGCCCTACAAGAGCACGCCGTTTGAAGCCAAGTCGCATGCCCGCAAGTAGCACTGAAAGGCTAATCTAGGCGGGCCATGCCTTAATAGCCGATTACAAAAATATACGTTGTGCAACTGCCGTGCTTAAGTTAAATTAAGTTCTTGAATTTCGTTCGGCACGGCAGTAGCACGACGTTTGGAATAGGCCTAAAGCTCTTACTTTATTGGTGAGAGTCTGGCCGATACTCATACAGCCGGTCAAGTGTTCCTTTGGGCTCCCCCGATGGAAATTGATCTTGTGATAACAAAAATTACACTCTTCACATCCTCAAGGTAGCTAATTACTCATGCCGACAATTTTTCCGATGATCACAGGTTTTCTCGCTAAGCTTCCGAAAAAGAACTCGGCGCTTCTAATAAGAAAAGGGCTATTGTTTAGGTTTAACAAAAGGGCTATTGTTTATGTTAAATCACCAAAATGGACCAAAATGGACCGGCTGATATTAGTAAGTAAGTAAGTAAGTAAGTAACAACTTTATTTACAGAGGGTAACACATAACAGTGAAAAAAACTGACGAACCAGTGGCCCTCTATCCTAAGTTAAAAATAAAAAACTATGACATGATTATAAAATAAATGGGAAACAACTTCTAACAGATAATTTCGGGATAACTATATTTCAACAAAAATGTCCTCATCATTTGAGAAAGTACGTTAACAATATATACATACATCTTAAAGAATAAAACGAAATCAGTTTGAACAAAGCCAATAAGCGGGTGCTGTTCCTCATTAGGCCAAACTTTTGACAACGTTCCTGTACAAAGGCAGTAGTATTTAATAAAAAACGGCACAAGGATAATGTGTCTGGTCCGTGAGCTCAGTCGGTAGAGCTTGGTGCTGATAACGCCAAGGTCGTGAGTTCGACCCTCACACGGACCAACTTTTCCTTTTAAGTAAACCAGCTGGAAAATACTATTTTAAGATTTCTAACTGACTATACTCTGATTTCTCTTTTCCTGTATTTGTTTTGATTAGTTTATTCCCCGTCACCGGTTTAAAACAAGAGGACTAGATCAAAATTACTTTAGATTAATATTTTCCTAGAAGTCGTTGGAAATGTTTCCCGGCCAACAGAAGCAGTTGGTTAAGTGATATTTTAATCTAGGGTTTTATGGTAGTCAGTTGGAATTGTCTGCAAAAAAAGGAGGCAGGTGTTCCGTTGTTTCATATGGTCGTTGTAACGTCACAAAAACCATCGTAATATTGCCTGCTTCGTTATTATGTTGTGTTTATGATCACTGACAAAAGAGTGTTACAAAGGGCCTTTCCGGGAGTCGAACCGGCACCTCTCGCAACGCACCCAAAGCGAGAATCATGCCACTAGACCAACAGGCCAAACATGGTTGAACGTCATTTAACAAAGGTCTTAAGAGTGCCTGCCTGTAAAAATCAGACAAATTCTTAATTTCGCGGCAAGGGTCGAAAATTCGATTTCGCTCATATTTTCATGGTAGATAGGCTAGAGCATGACAAAAACTACTGGATAGTTTTCTTGGCAAAACATCCTTTTATTTCAAAGAAATATGCAAATTGCCAAATTCCGTTAAAATCGTCATTTGACGCACCATTTTATTAAGCAAGTTTGAGAGCCTCGCATGCAAAACCGCGTCATTCTTCCGTCTTTAAAACACTCAAATATTTTTATGCAGTGTTTAAATGTGTACTGGGTTGGTTTTAGGGAATGTTGCGTTGTCTTTTTGGGTGCAAAATAATTAAATTTCGAAGACATGTATTTCATTCACTTAAAAGTACTTCGTGTATAGAATTAATTTTCACCATGTGCGAAACCTTCAAATGGATTAAGCTTCTGGTGGTTGAATCGCAGAAGGATGATCTACAGATTCCTGTAAAAATTTCTTTGGGCAAATGATTGTGAGCGACGCGAGAGCTTTTCAAAGTACGTCAAAAATGCACACATTTGACCATCCGTCGTCAAATTTCAATTTACGGTTAGACGTATATTTTAGCATGCGCCACATGACTTGACCTATAATAAGTTGAAATAGACACAGAGCTGATAATTTCGAAATGTTCTAACCTTATTTGTTGCAAAAGGCAGGTCCAAAGCCGATTTGACGTGTTTCTAGTCGATCTCTCACCATTCGTCGCACATAAAGCAGAAGTTTGCTTTTGTCTACACAAGGTTAATGTCCGATTTACATTGCCAACTGTCAACCTGTTATTGGTCGAATATCATGAATCTGTGACCATCTTTCTGCGCATATGAACATCACTGCATCTAAGTCAAAAACGGTTGAGTCATTTGTAGATAGTTGCTTGCTTTGGACTGCGCCAAAATAATACGTTTGATCGATTGCTGACCATTGTTGATAAGCGTGTCGGCGCAGCCGCAATCTTACAGCCGTTATTTTTTCGTCACGCAATGCTGTCACGGCATATGCTGCACATTTTGATCTATCATTGTATAGAGTACTCTCAGGATAAATGAAACAATTTAATAATTGTTCATCTGTTTATTCATATGTATAATAACATGCGTATATTTATATAATCGTATTCTATAGTGTACGTGGCCTAGGTCCAAATCACGTTTGTTGTAAGTTTTGATGTTTCAGACAACAGCTGATAAAGCTAGTGCCTGTACTCACTAGAATTTTAAAAAAATCGCTATGAAACAAATTATAGATCAATGAAGCAAGAACTAGCTGAAATAAAAATAGAAAATCGCAACGTGTCTAATTCGTGAGAAAAACAGACTAAATTTAATTAGTAATTACGTGAGTAAATAGTCCTGGCCAGGCCATTTTATTTGGCGTATTTTGTTTGCCTTGTGGCGAGGCATTGGTATGTTTGTAACAGGAAATAGAGGACTGTTGTCAATACAGTCCAAAATTATTGTCAGTAAAATATTGCAAATAAAACACCTATTGACCGGTTACCTCCGCGGCCACCATTTGGTCGTTCCGATAAGGGTTTCATTATTGTCTTTACCCCTATTAAGCGGCCACCCAAAATTTAAAAACTTTGTTTTGGAAAGGGCGATGGCAGATAAGAGTCTGAAATTGAAGGTGTATGACGAGTGATAATTCAAATACACGTCGATCATGATTATCTTGAATTGACTCCATGTTCACCAAGAAATTTATAACCCGATAGTGAAAAATTAAATATTCAAGGTACACCAACCTCTATTTAAGCGGCTAGCCCCATTAAGCGGTCACCACCCATTTCCCCGGGGGTAGCCCACTGTATTACATGTAAACTAAAAATAATTGCACAGCGCGAAAAGACCTAGGTATGAGTTTAGCGTTACAGTATTACGCAGGGCATGTAGGTAGCGGTGGTCGAGTGAAAGATAACAACAGGGGTAATGGTAAACTATTCATTCTTCTCATTTCTTAATTTAATCTCTTCCTACTCAACACGATTGTGTGCTCCCAGTGGTTCACAGTCTTACGGAGCCTTATGTATTGGGATAGAAATTGTCCTACCCCTACCCCCTCAAATGGGATGACAGCATTGCGTGACGAACAAGGAACCGCTGCAAGCAAGGATTCAAGCCATCAAACCATGACTATCAAAACGTAATATTTTGGTGCAGTGCAAAGCAAGCAACTATCTACAAATGACTTAGCCGTTTTTGACTTAGATGCAGTGGTGATCATATGTGTCGAAAGAGGGTCACAGATTCATGGTATTCGACCATTAAATAAGTTGACAGTTGGCGGTGTATATCGGACGTTGTGTAAACAAAAGCAAACTTCTGCTTTACGTGCGACGAATGGTGAGAGAAACACGTCAAATCGGCTTTGGACCTGCCTTTTACAGCACATGAGGTAAGAGCATTTCGAAATTATCAGCTCTGTGTCTATTTCAACTTAACATTGGTCAAGTCATGTGGCGCATGCTAAAATATACGTCTAACCCGTAAATTGAAATTTGATGAGGGAATGGTCAAATATTTGCATTTTTGACGTACTTCGAAAAGCTCTCGCGTCGCTCACAATCATTTGCCCAAAGAAATTTTTACAGGAATCTGTAGATCATCCTTCTGCGATTCAACCACCAGAAGCTTAATCCATTTGAAGGTTTCGCACATGGTGAAAATTAATTCTATACACGAAGTACTTTTAAGTGAATGAAATACATGTCTTCGAAATTTAATTATTTTGCACCCAAAAAGACAACGCAACATTCCCTAAAACCAACCCAGTACACATTGAAACATTGCACAAAAATATTTGAGTGTTTTAAAGACGGAAGATTGATGCGGTTTTGCATGCGAGGCTCTCAAACTTGCTTAATAAAATGGTGCGTCAAATGACGATTTTAACGGAATTTGGCAATTTGCATATTTTTTTGAAATGAAAGGATGTTTTGCCAAAAAAAACTATCCAGTAGTTTTTGTCATGCCCTAGCCTATCTACCATGAAAATATGAGCGCAATCGAATTTTCGACCCTTGCCGAGTTATTTTCCATTTTTATGGACAGGGACTCTTAATCTACTTCCCTCTGTCGAACTGGTTCTATAACACCTGTTTTGTGTTGTCTCATTGGCCAAGACAGTTACTACCCAACTCCCCCGGTTTTTCGCTTTTTACGAGCAAGATACAATAATGTAACAGAAACCTTACGCAAGTTAAAATTTCTTCCACAAAATTTGATGAAAATTGTTCAAAATGTTTTGATGGAAGTCTCCGTGGCGCAATCGGTTAGCGCGTTCGGCTGTTAACCGAAAGGTTGGTGGTTCAAGCCCACCCGGGGACGGTTGTCTTTGTTTTGATAATTATTTTCTATATAGTTAGCTTCAGGATTCCATCCATCCATCCTGTTAGCGTAATTTTAAGTTGTATTGCATGTAAGAAGGTCTATTCAAACAAACAGCCACTGCGCGGATGTGATGTGAATAAACCGTTATTATCGTGATCGTTATCATTATTGGTTTTTTGACGGTTGGAGCAAATTTGGCTGTAATTTTTCATAAAAGGGTAAAAATATGCCCGTATCTGAGTAATCCAATTAGTCCTATAATTTGTGCATTACTTATGACTTCTTTAATCTTCGACTGTTTGTCTAATTAACGTAATTACATCACCTCACCGCTGCGCGCATTAATCTTCCGCTCCCATAACTAGAAGTTGAAAGACTTGAGCATAAGTGTATCTTTTTGTGGTGTATTAACGTTCATTTCTAAACAGCATAAATTTTCCATAGTCAATCGTTTAGTTCTTGATTAAGGATATCTGAGACATTTGACGGCTAATATTGGCTTGCTCAATTGACGGTTGACGGTTAATTTTTTTGGCACTGAGATTCTCTGGTAACGCTAAAACAAGGATAGCATCGTTTTTGAAAAACTTCAATATTGAGCATCGTCAGAAGTAGGCAAATGTTCAACTGTTTGCTGTACTTCGTAGACTTATTTTTTCTGTCTTCCTGATCAAAAAACTAGAAACTACCAGTTCCAGATTAGCACACCACAGAGTATGGCAGCTTTCATTCGTAGCCGGTTTCCGTAGTGTAGTGGTTATCACGTCCGCTTAACACGCGGAAGGTCGCCGGTTCGAGCCCGGCCGGAAACATATGATTTTTTTTCCTATGAGACTATATCTTGCTACCCAACTCTAGCCAGCTCTTACATAATTTTCGGTCAGCGAAAACAAAACAAAGGGAAAAAAACGAAAGGTGTTGACGTAACTGGGCTCCATCAATCTTTTATCCTTTGGCAATTTCATAGGCTATCTTTAAAACGAGGAACGGGGAATCGGGGAATCGGGGAATCGGGGAATCGGGGAATCGGGGAATCGGGGAATCGGGGAATCGGGGAATCGGGGAATCGGGGAATCGGGGAATCGGGGAATCGGGGAATCGGGGAATCGGGGAATCGGGGAATCGGGGAATCGGGGAATCGGGGAATCGGGGAATCGGGGAACGGGGAACGGGGAACGGGGAACGGGGAACGGGGAACGGGGAACGGGGAGCGGGGAACGGGGAGCGGGGAACGGGAAGCGGGGAGCGGGGAGCGGGGCACGGGGCACGGGGCACGGGGCACGGGGCACGGGGCACGGGGCACGGGGAATGGGGAACGGAATGTTTAAAAGCGGGAATCTTTAAAAGCGGGAATCTTTAAAATGAGGAATCTGTAAAAGCGGGAATCTTTAAAAGCGGGAATCTTTAAAATGGGGAATCTTTAAAAGCGGGAATCTTTAAAATGAGGAATCTGTAAAAGCGGGAATCTTTAAAATGGGGAATCTTTAAAAGCGGGAATCTTTAAAATGGGGAATCTTTAAAAGCGGGAATCTTTAAAATGGGGAATCTTTAAAAGCGGGAATCTTTAAAATGGGGAATCTTTAAAAGCGGGAATCTTTAAAATGGGGAATCTTTAAAAGCGGGAATCTTTAAAATGGGGAATCTTTAAAAGCGGGAATCTTTAAAATGGGGAATCTTTAAAAGCGGGAATCTTTAAAAGCGGGAATCTTTAAAATGGGGAATCTTTAAAAGCGGGAATCTTTAAAATGGGGAATCTTTAAAAGCGGGAATCTTTAAAATGGGGAATCTTTAAAAGCGGGAATCTTTAAAATGGGGAATCTTTAAATGCGGGAATCTTTAAAATGGGGAATCTTTAAAAGCGGGAATCTTTAAAATGGGGAATCTTTAAAAGCGGGAATCTTTAAAATGGGGAATCTTTAAAAGCGGGAATCTTTAAAATGGGGAATCTTTATTAAAAGTGGGTGATTTCTTGTCAACCACTGTTTTGACTTTCCGTCCTTGTTCCTGGTTTTTGTGATAAAAACGGCTTCAAACGACCCTTGCCCTATCACATCTTGTTCGCCGAGATCATTCCACTTAGACTGTGGAAGACCTTCAAAGCGACCGATTCTTTCCTCTTTAAAGTGAATGCAATGGGCACTTTGAAATTGTCTTCGCATGACTGCATGGCGTAGAAAGAGGTATCATTAAGCACGCAATGACGGATTATACGCGAAATTCGCCGTCACATCGTTCGTGCATCGAGCATCGAATTGCTTTATTGCCGCTTTTCAGTGTCATGCTATTCAAAATAAGCAAAATAAAAATCAAAACAGTTCAAATGATAAAGTCCAGAATCTTGAAGAGAAAGAAGGTAAATATACGAAGTCTTTCGCTAAGATTCAGGTCACAGCAATGTTTCTTACGCAAGACATGTGGAGAATTTTTTTACCCAAATTTATAGAGATTTTGATGGAGACGCCATGCTGGCGCCCATCCGGATGGAAACCAACAGAAACATCTGTCACTGACTTTTGCTACAAAAGCGTGAATTTATCTCTTCAGGAACTCAAAAACATTTTAAAAATAATACTTTTTTTAATACATGAACTGTTCAGATAGCCAAATTCCCCGAAATAAGTCACTCTTTTAACCAACATGAGAGCTTTCTTGCCCGTCATGTAAATGCCGCGTCACGCAAAAGATTAGAAATTCAAGCGCAGTCTATTACAAAACCAAGAACCCACTTGGAGCAAAAATTTGTATGACTATTAGTTTTCAGCTGCTCTTACACATCATGAAAGTAAAATCTCAGGATGATTGATAGTTTTGTAGTTTGAATTTTAGCGACGTGATGTGAGGGGACTGTTGATTTATCGATTAAACAATCAAAAACGTGTTTTCCCTACCATATATTTGTCGTTAAGTCGTAAGTCCTTCCATTAGCACATGATAAGGCTACGACAAATATCCATCGCTGCGAAACTAAACGTCACAGTCCGGAGTTAAGATAAATCCAGGCGGTTAGATTCTTTGGTCGGTCTAGCGGATCTCAGAGTGAGAATCGAGATTTGAACCGCTCCACTATCCCGCTAAACCGATGTGCTTTAATAGCGTGCAATAAAATTACAATGAATAAATTCCACAACTGTCTCTGTACCTGTTGAGTTGATACATGTGAGAGAATAAATAGCTTCCGGTGGGAAACTGAGAGATTCTCGTTCACTTTTCAGTAAAGATTAACGCTATTAAATATTCCCCACTTTAAAGATTACCCGTTTTAAAGATTCCCGCTTTTAAAGATTCCCCGTTTTAAAGATTCCCGCTTTTAAAGATTCCCCATTTTAAAGATTCCCGCTTTTAAAGATTCCCCATTTTAAAGATTCCCGCTTTTAAAGATTCCCCATTTTAAATATTCCCCATTTTAAATATTCCCCATTTTAAAGATTCCCGCTTTTAAAGATTCCCCATTTTAAAGATTCCCGCTTTTAGAGATTCCCCATTTTAAAGATTCCCGCTTTTAAAGATTCCCCGTTTTAAAGATTCCCGCTTTTAAAGATTCCCCGTTTTAAAGATTCCCGCTTTTAAAGATTCCCCGTTTTAAAGATTCCCGCTTTTAAAGATTCCCCGTTTTAAAGATTCCCGCTTTTAAAGATTCCCCATTTTAAAGATTCCCGCTTTTAAAGATTCCTCATTTTAAAGATTCCCCGTTCCCCGTTCCCCGTTCCCCGTTCCCCGTTCCCCATTCTCATTTCCCGATTCCCCGTTCCCTGTTTTAAAGATAGCCCAATTTCATATTAGCATCGATACCTTAAATAACGGTATCGAGCTATGATCTTAATGAAGCTTATGTTATTGATTGTTAGTGGGTTGGTAACCAGAAATGTACGAGTTTTAGTCGGAGAAACCAAAAATCTATTGGCAATTAGTTGACGGTTGACTAGAATTTTTGTGTCAAATGTCAATTTCAACTTTCATATTCTCCAACGACAAAATCATCGATTTATACTTTTCTATTCTCTTTGTTGTGTTCCAGGGTATTTTAAATGGAGTAATTAATCAATTTCTTTTATACGTTTTGCTGATAAGATTTGGCGAAACAGAAAGATGATGACATCGACCCAATCCATACCAAACAACCCATAACTTTAACCTCTATTATGTAAAGCATGATGGGAACATCTTTGAGGGTGTAAAGTATTTGCGTTCGAAGGACCCAAACCTAATTTTGGCCTGTGGCTTTCCAGAGTTGGTTGCCTTGTGCACGGTTGTATGCAGAAAAACTCCACATTCCTGTAAGGACACCAAAATGGCCACCCCGCTTAATTTTTGCAGGGGCATGTCACGGCCAGTAAATTGGTGCCGTTTAATACTGAGATATGTGATTACATGTGATAAGACATGTGGCGAACATATGAGCATGGAGGCAGGCCATGCGAGCTCGACTTTGCGCTGCTTTCTTTGACTTCTTTCCATTCAGGCGCCGTGAGCTTCGCTATTTTGTGCTCTCAGCGTTGGATCTTAGTGAATATAAATGCTTCGATGGTAGCATTTATCGAAATATGAGGGCATTGTCCTTGTTTATTTTGTATGCTTGGAATGTTAATTGTGGGAAACCAGCTATATTTTGATTGCGTTTGTTGATTAGTTCCGGTCGCGACAGATACATGTAGCTCAATCTTTATCCGGTCAAATATTGTTTGGAATGGGCGGGGAAAGATTCTTAAGAGTGTGCCTGAACCGAGGAACCGCAAATTATGTAAATACTGTTTACTTTATTCATCAGGAGAAATACTCGAATGAGTCGCACGGGGTTTGTTTACGCTGACGATAAGCGGGCACACGTTTGCAAATGCTTGCTTATATTTGTGCTTCCAGCTTAGAATAATGTATATAAAATACACATTTTCAAATTAACCATTACGCTTAAACGTTACCAGTTAATGTGAGAATATGAAGCACAAAATTTGAGTCTACGGAAACTGGCGCTGTCACGCAACGAATCAAGAAATTATAGTTAGTACAGGCAAGGACTTTGACGCTATGATATATCTGTCTGTAAAACCTCGGTTGTCGATGAAAAACGTTGATTTAAGCAATAGACAGAGGTTGAAAGTTAGTTAGTGAAACCATTTATTTAAGGTATATATATTAAAGTGAAGGCGTCCGAGTCGAACGCATTCTCATAATCTTTGATTACTACTAGTTTAGCAATTTAAATTGGTCAGCGGATTCACTGAAAGTCTAACAGGAAGCTAAGGAGTGAGGGAAACATCGAGTGAATGTCCCATCTTTGCCTGCAACTTGAAATTAATACTATGTTTTTCCATGTTGAGATTCGTGTAAATGTTGTTGCACAATGTGTAAACTCATCTGAGAACAGTTGCAAGGCACCAATGAAGAACACCTTTGATGAAGTATGCGCCCTGCTAAACATGTATTATTATGATTATTGTTCTGTATAGTCTTGTAGTTACCAGTCCAACTCCGCTGATTAATTTTCCGCGTCCCGTCAATAAAGCAAGATCAGGAGGTCATGACCCGGAGCGTCCATCTCCCATACCAACCCTAGGATTCAACCCTTTCTGGTATCTTTTTATTTTTAGAATTTGACCTCTGGGAGTTTTCGCACCCCGCCTTTCAAATGCCCAATCAAAGCCCAGGTGGTCCCCGAGGGACCCCTAAGAGGTACAATTCTAAAACGACACATTATCTCCTGTCATATTTCTTTGGCTCAATACCCTAAAAGGTACAGAAAAGCTCCCGCTGTGGACCTTTTGAGGTTGAACACCCTAAGAGGTATTGAGCTATCTTAGTGCTGCTGGAAATTACCAAGCGTGAAAGTGGACATGTGACCAACCTAGTACTACTTGTATAAACAATGTTTTTTTAAAATATTTTTTCTTTTTATTTTTAAAACATTAACAAATAAACAGTAATACACGAGGTTATCTAATGTAGGGCGCCGTAGCTCAGTTGGTTAGAGCGCCTGTCTAGTAAACAGGAGGTCATGGGTTCAAACCCCATCGGTGCCTTACAGATGTTGCTCTTTTTAATTTGTTATTACTTTTGAAAATTGCTCAACGAAGCTGCACATGTTGTACCCCTAGGAATTTTTTTGGTTGTGTTATCCGATGGATTAACTTTTAAGATTACGCCAGAGTCGACTGAAAAATTTCAAGAATTATATGGAACGTAACTTGCGAATTAATGACCATTATAATATAGATAGGACCCTGCGCACGCTCTTATTAGTCAAAAACCCATGCTTTTTACTCTGGTGATCAGAGTATAAAAATAGAAAAAGCATGTTTTATTGTTTTTCGCATGTAAAATCTATATCATTAAGCAAATTAAAAGCCTAAGCCGTGTATTACACTGTGATAAAACACTCTGCACATTTGAGACCACTCGAGAAATCTACATTTCTACTTTTCCCTCGTGTTCTCAAATGCCCATCGTGTTTTATCGCGGTGTAACACACGACTTAGGCTTCCTTGTTTCTTAATAATGTGTTCCTCGTAGTTTCCGTAGTGTAGTGGTTATCACGTCCGCCTCACACGCGAAAGGTCGCCGGTTCGAGCCCGGCCGGAAACATCCCTTTTCATTTCTTTATTTGACTTCTGCAGTTTTTTTTTTTTTTTATAATTGTACGTCTCGATTTCTTTATGGACTGTTTTATGGCAATGAAAATATGCTCAAGCAATAGTAATCTTTTCAAGTAAATTAACCAAAATTGAGGGATGTCAAAATAAAATAGAAGATTTTGCTGCGTCATTTCAATTATTTAGTAGTTATTTTTCTGTTGTAATCTTATGACAATAGTAATATTATGAGAAAAATTCTTCCAAAACTAGTAATTTGTTTTATCTAAGACTCTGATTTTCATGTAACAATCGGGGCATTAGCCCAAATGGTAGAGCACCCGCTTTGCATGCGTGAGGTACCGGGATCGATACGCGGATTCTCCAAATAATGTTATTTCACTCTAAAAGACAAAATTCAGATCAAGAGTGATTTTTAAATATTATTTGGCAAGTTATTTTATTCCAAATTTTACAAATAGCAGTAAGTCTTTTTAATTGTTTCCTTCGACGAAGTGGAACGCAAACCTAATTTTGACCTGTGGCTTTTCAGAGTTGGTGTGTCTGTGCACCGTCATAGGCCGAAAAAAACACATTCCTGTAAGGACACCAAAATGGCCACCCCGTTTGATTTTTGCAGGGCCATGTCACGGCCGGTAAACTGGTACCATTTAATGCTAAGACATGTGATGAGACATGTGCCGAAGATGTGAGTATGTGAGCAGGCCATGTAAGCTCGTCTTTCCGATGGATCTTTCTTTGACTTCTCTCCATTCAGTCGCCGTACGCTTCGCTATAATGTGCTCTCAGAGGGAATGGTCCTTGTTTCTTAACACGACTTGGCTTTGGGATGATGACCGTGGGAAGACCTACATTTTGATTGCATTTGTTGATTAGTTCCAGTCGCGACAGAGAGCTCAGTCTTTATCCGGTCGAAATTTTATTGCTTGGAATCGGTGGAAAAGTACTCTGAAGGCAAGACCCATAAGACTACTTTATTCATCAGGGGAAATACTCGAATTAGTCGCACGGAGTTTGTTTACGATAAACGACCACGCGAAACGAACACGCCATTGCAAATGCTAGCTTAGAATAATGTACGTAATTTAAATATTCTATGAAGCTTGAGAGTCTACAGAAACTGGCAGCGTCACGCAACGTATCAACAAATCGTGACCTCTTCACTAGCATGGACTTTGACACTATGCATATCTGACTGTAAAACCTTGGTTGCTGCTGAAAAAGTTGAAAGTCAGCCAGTGAAATCATTTATTTACGGTATATATATATTAAAGTGAGAGCGTCGAACGCACTCTCATAATCTCTGATTACTACTAGTTTTAAATTAGTTAATGTGGTGTATTTCAATCTCTTTTTTCATGTTCGGTAACACTTGACGAAAACTGGTAACCTGTTTTACAAAATAGCCTCGCAATAGCTAAGGCATCTGTACAGTGGGGGATTAGCTCAAATGGTAGAGCGCCCGCTTAGCATGCGGGAAATACCGGCATCGATATCCGGATTCTCCAAAATCAAGACTTTTGCTAGCCATGTTAACATTTTTTTGGGCTTTTCTTTTCTGTTTGCAGTTCTTTTTTCCTCATTTATCTGCTCTTAAAACGCAGGTAGTGTGCCATGACTTCCTGCACAAAATCACTGTATTACACATCATCAATATTCACTGTTATTCGGATTCTCCAATTTTTTACTATCGATTTGTCGTTGCATACTTGTTTATTATTGTTATATTTGAAAACGTGCATTAAAATTTTCTGTAGGAAACCGTGAACGCACCATGTTCTCAATATTAAGCAGATTTTCACTGAAAATGTATTTATTGAATGCGATCATTATTTTCTTAAATCTCTAAGAAGAGCTGGCTCACTGGTGGCAGAACCCAAGTACGGCTTCTTCGGCACAAGGTGTCATGGCGTCAGTAACAGCGCGCCAAAATCCACAGTGGGAAAAAATGGCGGCTGTACATTTTACGACAATGCATGGCGTGCCTGGATTATCAAAGTAGACATAAAATCATATCTTTGCAACAATTGTCGCTGTATTACATTAATTGTGTACGCTAGGTTTAAAACTTTAGGAAGTTTTCTGCGCGTTTTTCATGAGCGTTTCTCAGGGATTTTGACGCTAAGAATTATTGGTAGTCGCCATTTTGCTGCCCACAGTGGATTTTTTGGCATAGTTTTTAGATGGGTTTTCCTATCGCGACATGAACATGAACCCACAAGCTTATAGCTTAAATTTCATCGTGTTTAGTGAGTAATGATTATTCATTCATTCATTCATTCCAGATTCTTAGCAAAGCTGTCGTTTCCTTCAGTTAATTTTCAATCTTCTACTTTCTGCTCTGGAAACAGGGTGTGAAGAGAGTCACACGTGCTGTCATCATGCGTAACTTTTAGCTTCACTAATAGGACAACCAAGTACAACTCTATTAGCATGTTTATACTACTTTTTTTTAAAGCAGTTTAGGAACTCCCTTTTCTGTTTTGATAAGGACTGCACGCAAACAAAAGCAAGCCAAATTTGTGTTTCTCTTTTTGCTTTCTTTGCGCGGGAAATGTTTCGTTGCTCATTTAAAAAAGACATTTCCAGGGCAGCAGATATTTATTAAAACATGTTCAAAGAAGGCTTTGAAATCAAAGGGAGAGTTTCACAGTTCAACGCAAGTCCTAGCTTTCGGGTAAGAATGAAGTATATTTTTAGTATCCAGTAGTGTCTAGTAGTATCTTTGAAGTATCTTGCTTTCTTCGCTTTTCTTCTTTCGCTCGTTCGTTCAGTTCTTTACATGCAATAAGCCAGTGATCAAAAAAAGCCAAAGGAATCGATGCTGTCACGACCTGTAAAATATTTTGACAAAATAGTACACATAGGGCCTATCCGGGAGTGGAACCCGGGACCTCTCGCACCCTAAGCGAGAATCATACCACTAGACCAACAGGCCAGAACAATGAATAGATACTACAAACTACGGTTAATCTGGTTTAAAACAGGTTAATTTACCAGTATGTTACTACCTTCACGTAGAGTAACATCAAAAAAATTAAAGTGTGAGATTTTCTGGATCAACTTATGAATTGTGTCGCTAGATTTTGTTGTTTCTTCTTTCTTTCTTTTTTAATCAAAGCAACGTGCAAATAAAAACAAAAAAGAAAAGACAGTTACTGCATGGGCCGGAATTATTGGGATTTTTAAGCTACCGTGCGAAAAATGTTTCATATATTATATAGCATATAAGTTTCTGAATCTGTAATTTCTAACCGATCAAATTCAACAGTACCACTATTTAACCGTAGAACTTTCTGTTCTAAGCGCAAAATAGGTCGGTGAGTTTACTTCTGTTTAAAAACAGAAATCAGAAACAAATCAGTAGATAGTGTTATCTCAGCTGGCTTACTTAAGGAAGAAGATGGTCCGTGTGAGGGTCGAACTCCCGACCTTGGCGTTATCAGCACCACGCTCTTTATTCTCGTTGCTATCTTAATTAGTATGAGCTGTAATACGAAAGCTTGGGTACTGTGAGATTGAGAAACCGCTTAGCAATTTGGCATCATGAGCTTCTGGGGAATTAGCTAAAATGGTAGGGCGTCCGCTAAGCATTCGGGAGGTGCCGGGATCGATACCCGGATTCTCCAGATTGTTTTTTTCTTCAAAATCATTATTTTCCCAGATTCAACAATTCTTTCTTATGTAAACACGGGTGTAGGTTTGCAATTAAAAAGTATCACCTTTGGGAGAACCTCAGTCGGACCTGTGTGGTGTTTGGCTTTTGCCTACATAGCAAAAAATTAAAATCGTGATCCTAGCGGAACATAACATTAGTGAATTAAAGTGTCTACATGAATAAAATAATAAAATAGCTTTACGTTCTGCCCATCATCATCAAATAGGAACTGAACCTAAAAGACCTAAAACTCGGTATAAATTTGCTAAGAACAGCATATAATAGTAGGCTGAACCTTAGGCTATTTTCAAATCGATGGCGATCTATAACATCAGTCGGTAATTACATTTACCCTCCAAAAACAAAAACAAAACACTGATCACGTGATACCATTTTGGTTGTTCTCTCGAGCGGCCGCTAAAGAGAAAACTGCGAGTTGAAGAGGCTATTTGATTTTCACTACTTTTTTAAGTAGCTACTATATGTAGTTTACTGTTTGCAGAGCTGAGAAAAGACTGAAAGATACTAGTTAAAACCTTTGTATGCTCGTTTACGTTTACGCCTTGTCGCAAGTTGAAATGAAAATATCGCCTAGACTTTGCATTTCACGAAATCCTTACATCGGAAACTTCCATCGAAAATGTCATGAAAGTGTCCTTGTACGTCCTTATAAGCAGAACCTGAAAATGCCATTTTGCAACAAACTCAAAACTCGTGTCTGTTTATCTCATTTGATAAAGAGAGAATGATTAATGTTTTCACTAAGGCAGTATTGCCTTGATTTTTCAATATTTCCAATGTTCACTTTTCACCCACATTTACTGCCAACTATTTCTTGGTGAACCAGAAACAAAAATGATAAATGTTTAAAACACATGACATCGTCCAGCCTTGTCAAATGTAATAGCATGATCGTTTCAATTGTAATGCCTTCTTATCCAAATGTTACTTTGTTTCTTTGGTACCTTATTAGCGAACACTGAACTACTGCTCGTACAATTAATATGAAAATCAACCACGATATTCCCTAAACCAGATAATATTAAACATAATCCAGGAAATATTTTAATTCATTTGTTCAATTCACGAGTTTGCTCACAGAGCTCTTTGATTTTATTTGACTTCGGCAGTGCTTTTATGATTGCATGCTCGATTCCTTTATGAACTGTTTTATGCAATCTTGTATTTTGAGAGTGAAAAAATACTCAAGTAATGGTAATTTTGACAAGTAAATTAACCATAATTGAGGGATGTGAAAGTATAATAGCAGACTTTGCTGCATCAGTTAAATTATTTAGTGGTCATTTTTCTGTTGCAATATTATGACAAGAGCTTGTACCATATATGCTTAAATATGTTCCAAAATTCTTCCAAAACTAGTAATTTATTTTATCTAAGACTCTGTTTCTCATGTAGCTGCTACACAAATTTCCTAAACCATGAACATTTCTTTCAAACTTTTTAAAAACGGCTTGCTTAGTTTTCCATCTAGTCCTTATAAAAACAGAAAAGGGAATTTTAAACTGCTTTAAAAAAAAGCAGTATAAACATGTTAATAGAGTTGTACTTGGTTGTCCTATTAGTGAAGCAAAAAGCTGCCCATGATGAGAGCACGTGTGACTCTCTTCACACCCTGTTTCCAGAGCAGAAATAAGAAGATTGAAAATTAACTGAAGGCAACGATAGCTATGCTAAGAATCTGCGATGAATGAATGAATATATATATTAAACACGATGGAATTTAAGTTACAAGCATCATCATTACCAATAATTCTTAGCGCCAATATCCCTAATAAACGCTCGTGAAAAATACACAGAAAACTTCCTAAAGCTTTAAACCTAGCGCACACAATGAATGTAATACAGTGACAAATGTTGCAAAGATATCAATTTATGCCTACTTTGATAATCCAGGTACGCCATGCATTCAGTGTGGTAAAATGTACAGCCGCCATTTTTTCCCACTGTGGATTTTGGCGCACTGTTACAGAAGCCATGACACCTTGTGTCCAAGAAGCCGCACTTGGGCTCCGCCACCAGTGAGCCAGCTCATCTTAAAGATTTAAGTAAATAATAATCGCATTCAATAAATATATTTTCAATGAAAATCTGCTTAACATTGAGAGTATGGTGCGTTCACGGTTTCCTACAGAAAATTTCAATGCACGTTTTAAATTATAACGTGAAAAACAAATATGTAATGACAAATTGATTAAAAAAAAAGTTGGAGAATCCGAATAACAGTCAATACTGATGATGAGTAATACAGCAATTTTGTGCAGGAAGTTCTGGCACACTACCTGCGTTTTATGAGCAGATAGATGAGGAAAAATGAACTGCAAAAAAAAAAAAAAAGACAAAAAGACAAAAAAAAGATGTTATCATGGGTAGCAAACGCATGCGAAGCGGGCGCTCTACAATTTGAGCTAATTTCCCATTGTACAGATGCCTTAACTATTGTGAGGCTATTTTGATAAACTGCTCACCAGTTTTCGTCAAGTGTTACCGAAAATGAAAGAGGAGATTTAAATACACCACATTAAAGAATTTAGAACATTTAAAAATACTTACTGCTATTTGTAAAATTTTCAAGAAAATAACTTGCCAATTAAAAAGTCATAGACAAGTAAAAACAAACGATATAATCTCCCGACGTTTCGGCGCCCTCATGACGCCATTATCAAGGGTACAAATGAGAATTAAATTAACAAATGCGAGTTCAAGAGTTATAATTAACTAATTAACATAGCGGAGGTGGCTACCCAAATACCACTGCGCGAAAAGCCAAATATTCGGGCTCGAATACGGATCGGCGCACGCCGCGTATGCCGCAATGTTCTGACGTATTCGATTACGGCTGACTCGAAATACACCTGGAATATTCTATAGGAATCCGGCCTGTTTTTCCGTATTCAAATTTAATACTCTTGAATGACTCGAAGTGTTCGATAAATCATACGGGCCACGTTTTGGTAGATTAATGTTGCATTAGATGTTCTTCGAAGATATAGCAATCATTTATGACTCGAACATTTTCGAATACTCTCAGTTGTTCGAGAGTTTGCGACTGGAACACGAGATGCACGACGCCACTTCTGACGTGAACGTATTCGAATATTAATGAACACGTCAAGTATGCTCTAATTTTCGAGAATCGCACGCTATGAATACGAAAGTTATGTCACATGTTTCACAGCCAAAGATGTCTCGCGTCCTCAAGAACGGATTTTGCTAAGAAGACGTACCATGAGCATAGGCGGCTGGGACAAATGAGAAGCACATCTTTGCACACTGACCTTTCCAAGGAACCTTTTGTCACTGGTCACAGTGCAACTCAGTCAGATTGTGGAGATGTTATGCAATCAGTAGTGGCAGGTCTTGATGATGAAAACTATGTACAGCAGTGACGATCAAGAGGAGCAAGAGCAGTCAGCTTTGTTTGATGAGGAGGATCAAGTGTTTTTCAGTGACACTGATGAGACAGAGAGTGCAGCTCCTTGTTTTAATGGTTGTGTTAATAATGATGAAGTAAGTGGTACAACTACATTTGCCATTGTCATATGGACATGTAAACCGAATTTGAATACGTAACGTGTACATGTAAGCATATTACGCATTGAAGCGGGTTTGTCGTTGAATTTTAGGCAAAAAATAAACAAATTTCAAAAGTCCTTAAAAACCAGATTCTTGTGGCCTTCACTTGTCATGTTTTGTTAAAAGCTGTTTACACTGTATTTCTATAGTGGCTGAATGTCTTTTTAGCTGACAGTGTAATAAAAAATTGACATTCACAACAGGTGAATTTGTAAGCCATGCTTATTTTATTCTTGTCTATCATTTCAGCTATTTACTTTAGCTGACAATATTTTGTAAATAAACCTCCTCAGGCAGGCTGCTGTGTATGCCTGTTATACATATAGTATGATATCATGATTATCTCAGAAGAACTGCTGTCGGGTCACTTTGACTATCTGTAATATACCTTCATGTAGAAATATGGCATGTGCGTAAAAGATATTTCTCATTTTCACAATCATCCTAGCTTATAACTGTTTTTATTGTTATTATAGGTAAGTGATGAAAATTTAAGCGATGACAACAGAACTGGAGATGAAGGTTTTGAGTATGGTGAAGAAGACCAATCTGATGAAGCAAGTGACTCAGCTGGCCAGTATGGAGTGTCGTCTGAATCAAAAGTCCTTGTTTTGTTCCTTTTTCTATGGCAAACACTTTATAAAGTTTCTGATCATGGAATGCTAATTCTGTTGAAATTCTTAAGACTTTTTATCACAATGATTGGAAATGTGGCAAAGGTTGAGTCTGTTGTTAAATTTGCACAAAGTTTACCACAGACACTTTATATGGCCAAATCATACATTGGACTTGGACAAGATGAGTTTGAAAAATTTGTTGCCTGTCCTAAGTGCTGTACATTGTACAAAACTGAGGAATGTACTGTAAGGAAAACCAATGGGCGGGTTGTTTCAAAGAAATGTGACAATGTCCGATTTCCGAATCATCCCCAGAGAAACCAAAGGAAGCAGTGTGGTGCGCTTTTAATGAAACAAATGCGATCCAAGAATGGATCCACTTACCTCTATCCTAAGAGGTTGCACTGTTTTAAGAAATTGTCAGATTCATTGAGGGCACAGATTACAAGACCTGGCTTTCTTGAAAAATGTGAGTCTTGGAGGACAAGAGACCTCACAGGAAATTCAATGGGTGATGTATTTGAGGGAAGAGTTTGGAAAGATTTCTTGGATTCTAATGGAGATCCTTACTTCTCCACAGTAGGAAACCTAGGCATTATGCTCAATGTGGATTGGTTTCAGCCTTACAAGCACGCCAATCACAGTTGTGGAGTGATATATCTAGTGCTGATGAATCTTCCTCGGGAGGAGAGGTTTAAACCTGAAAATGTGATAATTGTCGGGATTATACCAGGCCCCAAAGAACCAAAGGGTGATATCAACTCATTTCTTAAGCCTCTTGTTGATGAACTTATAGACTTCTGGGATGGAGTAATCTTTGAGGATTCATGCCTTCCAGGAGGGATGTTAAAGCTTCGCGTTACCCTCTTAGCACTGTGTTGTGATGTGCCAGCTGCTGCAAAATGTGGAGGTTTTGCAGGCCATTCAGCAGCAAAAGGTATGTATCATGATATCTTTCATTCATGATCAATCCCAAAGTTATTTCAAGTAATTAAAGGGCCTGTGTCATGATAATGTGCATACTTGACTTGTTTAACACTAAAAAGTTTTAAATGTGGCTAAATATGATTTAGGCAAAGGTAGACTCAAACCAATGCAGTCAGCAGTTTCCCCTTTTACAGTACATGACTTGCGGGGCACCCTTTGGAGATTTGCAGTGCTGTTGTGTCACATTGCATTGCACGTACTGTGCTGCCAGCTGATCGTTGCGGATCATTTGCTTTGTATTTTGGCGAGACGGTGCCAGTTAGCAGCTACTTTTGGGGGTGGTTCTCCCTTCCAGGGTTGCTATGGATACCTCCCCTTCCCCTTACGGCTTCTGCTCGCCGCTAACCTTTCAGGCACCAGTTCCCAAGCTCATCTATTTGTGATGAGTGTAACCAATGGCAATTGTACAACTAAGTACCAGGCGCCGTGCGGGATAATTTGTGGGTTTCTCATGCAGCTTTATAACAGTTAACTGTAAAACTGTAATTCTAGATTCGGTCTTTTTCTGCTCTGTTCCCAGGTTTTAATTGCTTGTACAGCAAGGAAATTGATTTCTCTCTACATCAAATTCAAATGGCAGAGTGTTTTACAGTCAAGACTGCTGTAAACAGTTGTTAAGATTTTTTTAAAATTATGGGTCCACGAGAGCCCATGGCCATATTGTTAAGGCCTGGGTGCTTGGTACAACTTCTTGTGCAACATTGCATGCAACAGATTACAGCATGTCTGCCTTTGCAATATTGTGTGCAATGGTGCAGAGAACAAGTGTTCATATATATGGCAAGCACTCAAATTTTAAAGAATACGTGCAATAAAACTAAAACTCCACAACTCTTTTTTTGCGCCATTGTTGTTGTTCACTATCAGTAACCACATGTCCTCTTAGAAGGCTTTTGTTGAAACACCCACTGTAATTGGTTATGTTAAATACTGTTTTTCAGGTTGCAACAAGTGCTTCAAAACCTTTCCAAGGAGCTCTTTTGGAGCCAAACCTGATTTCTCAGGTTTTGACACAGAAACATGGGAAAGAAGGACAAATGAACTACACAGAGTACATGCTGAATCTGTACGATTTGCAAAGTGTCAATCTGAGATTAATTCCATGGTTCGCAACACTGGGGCAAAATACTCGGTGCTACTTCAATTGCCATACTATGATGCTGTGCGCTTTGTTATCATCGATCCAATGCACAACCTTTTCCTTGGATTGGCAAAATCAACATTAAAAGTCTGGAAAGAGAATGATTTGATAGGCGAGAAAGACTTTGAGTTGCTGCAGAGGAGAGTCAATGCTGTTGTACCACCCCCAGAAATTGGAAGAATCCCTTCAAAAATTGCCACAGGATTTAGTGGCTTTACAGCAGACCAGTGGAAGAACTGGGTATCTTACTATTCTGCATTTGCATTGAAAGGAATTTTACCTGAAGAACACTATGATGCATGGATGCATTTTGTCACTGCGTGCCGCTTAATTTGCTGTCAGTCAATTACAATGGAGCAGTGTTTAGAGGCAGAATCAAGAATTCTGAAGTTTTGTAAACTGTTTGAGCATCTATATGGCACTACAAAGTGCACTCCAAACATGCACTTGAGTTGTCATCTTGTAGAATGTATCAGAGACTATGGACCAGTCTACTCATTCTGGTGTTTCTCCTTCGAGAGATACAATGGCATCTTGGGGTCGTACCACAAGAACAATCACAACATTGGTAAGTTATCACATTTTTGTATAGTTTGATATTATTCAAAGTCAAAACTGAAGCAAAAACTATACAAAAATAAATCTGCACTTAAAATTTACAAAACTGAAATCAGAATTCACATTAATCCTGGGTTAGCTAAACCGGGCTTTGAACAACCCTGCCCTGTATGAAAATAAAGTAAGCCCACCTGTTTACATGTATGTGCTTTTTTTAAACAGAGTTCTCAAAAACCTTTTTCATCAACCGTTTCAATTACAGTTAATTACACAGCCAACATTGAATTTTAATTTCAAATCATTTACCTTAATTTCTAGACTGTTCACAGATATATGTATCTCTTGTAGGTATTCAGCTGATGCTCAGATTTCTTCAGGATATTGAGTTACGCATGATGGACTTCCCCAATGAACATAAACAATTCCAGTGTTTGCTTTCTGCTACCACTACTCAAACTGGCACTCTTGGAGAAATGCTGAATGAAGAACAGAGTGGAACAATTGTTCCTTTGCCACCGGTCAAGAGGATTGCTTTAAATGATGATGATCATTCCAAACTTACAGAAATGTATAAAACTTTGCTTCCCAACTGTGAGGTAGTTTCTACTCAAAGACTCTGTGACCGCTTTTCAAGAGTTCAAATCAGTGGTGCAATACACAGATGTTCAAGGAATTATGGTGTTTTAGCTAAATGGTTTAACGGGGAGTGTAGGCCAGGAAAAGTTTGCAGATTCCTTACCAATGATGTGGTTGTAAAGCAAGGCCAAGGCAAAAGGCAGAAACTTACTTTTGTGCTCGCTGAGGTTGATTGGTTCAAGGCCCATCCTGAAAGGAACTGGTTTCCGGACCCCCTTGAAGTATGGTGTTCTGATTTTGAAAGTCATTCAGAAATGTCTTTCATTCCAGCACAAAGAATTCACAGTCAATGTTTGACAGTTCAGTACAAAGTTAAATTTAATTATGGAAGAGAAAAGGTTGTTGTTACCATTCCATTGATTGGAAGATATATCTTATGAACTTAACACACAAATTCAGGAACTTAATGTATTACAGTCAAAAATTGACTGGAGCAAATCCTGAAAGGAACTGAAATTATAATTATTGGGAGAATATCACAAAAAGCTAAGGTTAAGACTTTTCTTTTTAGGCAAGCTTTTTACATGTACTAATAGTTGTTGTTAGTTTTTAATCGTATTTAATATATATTCAGTTATACTGTTTATAATTTTATTGTGATGTCATATACAGGCAAAAACTAACTATAGACAAATCCGACGTTTCGGCGACATCTTGGCGCCATTGTCAAGGGAAGCTAATTAAATATGCGATTTCAAGAGTTTACGAGCCGCAAGATTGCCCAGGAGTTCCCGACAAGCGAACCTAAGCCTCAGCTCATTGATCAACAGTGCGTTGTGTATAACTTCAAGTGTGACCAGTGCGATGCTGGTTATGTCGGTTACACCCGTGGCCATCTGTTCGGACGCGTTGATGGACATAGAAGCAAGACCTCGTCAGTACGCAATCACTATGATAATAGACACGCAGGCAGGATTCCGGATGACCTTCGCAATTGTTTTAGCGTGTTGAAAAAAATGCCACACCAAGTTTGATTGTCTCATTAATGAGATGTTACTCATTAAACAATTACGACCGTGTTTAAATGTACAATCAGACTCAGTTCGCGCTAAAGTCTTTGTCTAACTTATGCAAATTAGAAACTCTGAACTTTTAGTTACTCTTGAAATCGCATATTTAATTAGTTTCCCTTGACAATGGCGCCAAGATGTCGCCGAAACGTCGGATTTGTCTATCGTTAGTTTTTGCCTGTATATGTTTATCTAAATCATTGTTGATTATTGTGATGTCACAGACTGTTTAAAGCAGAGTACACTGTACATAAATGGACACATCAATTGATAAAATAAAGTTGCTCTTACATTGTATAATTATTCATTTCAGTGATTGTGTTTACCTTTTTAGTACATTACTTCTTTGTTATAACAATAATTACATGTGTGGTTCAGAATATTCAGTGAAGTTATGAGGATTGATAAATTTCTCAAAAGAGGGAAAGGTAAACTTGAAAAATTGAAACAATCCTTGTAAGTTCATTATGTCCTAACCTACGTGTACATGTAGTCCTCCTAACTGTCAGTTTCTAAATGCATTGATTAAATGAAAAGAATTATTTTGAACCAACTAAGCGTGAAGCGTGCTACTGGAACACGAGACTCATGCGAAGTATGAAACGTGTTCATGTTTGAATACTGAGGCATACGTGAGGTTTTAAGGTATTCTTAACGACACACTTCAAGTGTTCTGTGGTGTTCGACTGGAACACGAGACTCATGCGAAGTATGAAACGTGTTCATGTTTGAATACTGAGGCATACGTGAGGTTTTAACGTATTCTTAACGACACACTTCAAGTGTTCTGTGGTGTTCGACTGGAACACGAGACTCATGCGAAGTATGAAACGTGTTTACGTTTGAATACTGAGGCATACGTGAGGTTTTAAGGTATTCTTAACGACACACTTCAAGTGTTCTGTGGTGTTCGACTGGAACACGAGACTCATGCGAAGTATGAAACGTGTTTACGTTTGAATACTGAGGCATACGTGAGGTTTTAAGGTATTCTTAACGACACACTTCAAGTGTTCTGTGGTGTTCGACTGGGACACGAGACTCATGCGAAGTATGAAACTTGTTCATGTTTGAATACTGAGGCATACGTGAGGTTTTAAGGTATTCTAAACGACACACTCCGAGTGTTCTGTGGTGTTCCACTGGGACACGAGACTCATGCGAAGTATGAAACGTGTTCAGGTTTGAATACTGAGGCATACGTGAGGTTTTAAGGTATTCTAAACGACACACTTCAAGTGTTCTGTGGTGTTCGACTGGAACACGAGACTCATGCGAAATATGAAACGTGTTCATGTTTGAATACTGAGGCATACGTGAGGTTTTATGGTATTCTAAACGACACACTTCAAGTGTTCTGTGGCGTTCGACTGGGACACGGGACTCATGCGAAGTATCAAACGTATTCGTGATCGAATACTGACGCCAACGTGAAGTACTGAGGACCCATACCAAAGCTTGTATATCCCCCAAACTGCGTTCAAACTGCCGAGTTTAACAAACTTTTTAATTCCTTTGGATTCCTAACAAAACCCACCCAAAAGAAAGAAAATTGTTCTGGTCAACGAACGAATACACGGTCGTGCTCCTGCCGTATGCCCATATTCGATAAGAATTTTCCAGGTCCACGTCACGGTTGTACACACCATGAATACTCTAGAATTCTATAGCTTTAGCGTCAAGATCACGTATTCGAGGATAAACGAATAAACTCGCAGATCGCACATACTTTGAATTCATAGTCTAAATTTTGCTTCTAGGAGAATGCTATGCAACCGAACTGTTACATTCTTTTATGAAGTTCTTTTTACAAAGGCTTCGCCATCATACTCTAGGAGTACGACAGATGTGTGGTATACTTTAACGAAAATCCTCGAACGATTATGAACGGAGCGTATTCCACCATATTCGACACGAATATTCCAGGTATACGTCACGTGATGTGTGCGGCTTGAATACTCTAGGATTCTCTTGCGTCACAATCACATATTCGAGTCTAGAATACTCTAGAATATTTTGGCTTTCACGCAGTGCAGACCATTTACTTTTGCTTCGGTGAGCCTATTTCGGAGAGCCAAAACACACAGTTCGGAACGCGCGCGAGGAAGAAAATAACCCTGACTTGATCTTTTCACCCAAACCAAGCGTTGTTCTTTTTCGCTCGTTTCTGATACAATGAAGCTGCTCACGGCAGTGTTCAATGAAAGGCCCCCATTGATATATTTATAAACTTGATTTTGAGGCTATATATAGTGTGTGGAATTAATTTTTATTGAAAAGCTACAACTATCAGACAAATTTTAATTTGCATACTTGAATATCTGTTAAAGATATTAAAGTATCTCATAGAAAGAATAATCTGCCGGCCACCGCCCAATGGACTATCAAAATAACTGACACCACTAAGCGTTTGCTATATCTCACCGGACCCAACTTATGGTCAATTTCTTGTACAAAGGCAGAATAACTTAATAAAAGACGGCACTGAGGTCAATGTGTCTGGTCCGTTAGCTCAGGTCGTAAGTTTGACCCTCACACGGACCAATATTTCTTTTAACTAAATCAACTGGAAAATACTATCTTAAGATTTTTATCTGATTTATCTGATTTCTCTTTTTCTAATTCTTGACCTTTATTTCAATTAAAAACCTGTTTTTATAGATTTTTTTTGATCGCTACAAAACAAAAGGACTAGATCAAATTTACCTTTGTCTATAATTTTACTACATGTGGCTAAAAACCCGGGGAGGGGGGTACTTTAGAAATTTCTGGGTGGGGATGTTGCGCTGGGACCCCGTTAATAATATCCAGTAGTGTTTTATGATAGTCATCTTTTGGACGCTGTTGAGGCTGAGTTGCAAAAATCTAAACTTGCCGATTTCAATTTTTTTATATTTTTGAGTGGCAATTCCTGGTTTCCTTACTTTAGATAAAATCTTCAACCAACTGGTCAGTTTCTCGACAAATGATACTCTATTCTAGACCCAAACGCTCTGGTTTATATACACTATGCTAGAGTAAACTGCTTGAAAACCATACCCTTTACTGCGGCACTTACCTATATAGCCATATATATGGCAGTATTCCCCCCTTCCCGGGGGCTGGAAAGTACCAGTTTGAAAAATACTGATGCCAACAGAAACACTTGATTAAGCCATATTCTGATGTAAAGAGGCTTCATTGTGGTCAGTTACAATTGTTTGCACAAAAATAAAAGAAATTTGTTTTAAAGGGGGAAGGTAATTCACTGTTTCATATGGCATTTGTGACATCACATAAGCCATTGTAGCTTGTTTCATTTTGATGTCGTGTTCATCAATAAAAGAGTATTAAAAGGGCCTCTCCGGGAGTCGAGCCCGGGACCTATCGCACCCTAACCGAGAATCATGCCACTAGACCAAGAGGCCAAACGTGGTTGAATATTTATTTGAGAAAGGTCTTAACCTATTTCTCTCTATTGAACTGGTACTATATAACACCAGTTATTCGTTGGCTTATTGGCTCAGGCAGTTACTATCCAAATTCCCTGGTTTTTCGCTTTTCATGTCATTCGAGCAAGATACAATAATGTAGCAAAAACCTTACGCAAGTTAAAATTTCATCCAAACAATTCAACTTGATGAAAATCGTACAAATTCCCTCCATGGAAGTCTCCGTGGCGCAATCGGTTAGCGCGTTCGGCTGTTAACCGAAAGGTTGGTGGTTCAAGCCCACCCGGGGACGCTTCTTTCTGTTTTCATAATTGATTTCTATATAGTTAGCGTCAAGAGTCCATCCTGTTAGCGTAATTTTTAGTTGTATTGCATGTTAGTACGTCTTCTCAAACAAACAGCCACTGCGCGGATGTGATGTGAATAAACCTTTATTATCGTGATCGTTATCATTATTGGTTTTTTGACGGTTAAAGGAAATTTGGCCGTAAGTGTTCATAAAATGGTACAAATTTGTCCATATTTGAATAATCCAATTAGTACTATAATTTGTGCATTCAATACTGGGTCTTTACTCTTGAAATCTTTGTCTTATTAACGTAATTACATCACCTTTATTACAACCGCCGGCATTAATCGCCTGCTCCCGTGACTAGAAGTTGAAGGACTTGAACATAAGCATACTTTTTGTGATATATTAAAACGTTGCTTTATAAACAGCATACCTTGCCCCTAGACAATCGTTTAGTTCTTAATTAAGGATATCTGAGACATTTGACGGCTAATATTGGCTTGCTCATTTGACGGCTGACGGTAAAAATATTGCGGTTTAGACGGTTAACGGTTTATGTTTTGACCATTTGACGGTTAACTCCGTTGAGATCCTCTGCCCAACGCTAAAACAAGGATAGCGTTTGTTTTTGTGTTAAATGTCAATTTCAACTTTTGTATTCTCCTACGACAAACCCATCGTTTTAAACTTTTCTATTCTTTTTGCTGTGTTCCAAGGTATTTTAAATGGAGTAATTAATCAATTTCTTTTATACGTTTTGCTAATAAAATTTGGCGAAAAAGAGAGATGATGACATTGACTAATCCATTCCAAGCAATCCAGAACCTTAACCCCTATTATCGTATAGCATGATGAGAACATCTTTGAGGGTGAAGAGTATTTTGGCAGGTTGCTTAAACATTTCGCCGGTATCAGGAGAGGATGAGGAGTGAGCCACGTCATGTATCAAGTGCGCGCGCTAAGTACTAAAATGAACAATGATAGGGCAGATGGCCACTGCTATAGCTGTGCTTGGATTTAACGAGCTTGGTGACCCCTACTTTTCTTTCCAGAAACAGATTTTATTTACAATTATCTCCACATTGTCCAAAAATAAACAGAAAATCGAGGTAGGAAGTTAAAGAAAACAAACAAACAAAAAAAGATATTTGCTATCAATAAAGATAGAAAGTTAAAAAAAAAAGGTAGGAAGCCGGCAGTTAAAAAAAAATTCAACATTTCTCTCCACGGGACATCGAATCCTGCCATCTTGTGGCTACAAGGCGCGTGAACCTATAGTCGCTAAATGCGAACTTGTTCTTTAAGGAACCTCACCAGTTGACTAAGTTCACTTAGTAGGCCCACTTAAACAGTATTTGGCAGAGAAAAGTTCACTTCAAACTTGGAATTAATACTATGCTTTTCCATGTTGAGATTAGTGTAAATGTTGTTGCACAATGTGTAAACTCATCTGAGAACAGTTGCAGGGCCCCAATGAAGAACACCTTTGATGAAGTATGCGCCCTGCTAAACATTTATTATTATGATTAATGTTCTGTGTAGTCTTGTAGTTACCAGTCCAACTCCGCTGATTAATTTTCCGCGTCCCGTCAATAAAGTAAGATCAGGAGCTCATGACCCGGAGCGTCCATCTCCCATACCAACCCTAGGATTCAACCCTTTCTGGTATCTTTTTATTTTTAGAATTTGAGCTCTGGAAGTTTTCGCACCCCGCCTTTCAAACGCCCAATCAAAGCCCAGGTGGTCCTTGAGGGACCCCTAAGAGGTACCAATTCTAAAACAACACATGATCTCCTGTCATAATTTTTTGAGCTCAATACGCTAAAATGAACCACGAAAGCTCCCGCTGTGGACGTTTTGAGGTACTTGAAGACCCTAAGAAGTATTGAGCTATCTTAGTGCCGAATTACCAAGCGTGAAAGTGGACATGTGATCAACATAGTACTACATGTATTAACAATGTTTTTTTAAATTTTTTTTTTTAGTTTTATTTTTAAAAAGTAAACAAATAAACAATAATACACGAGGTTATCTAATGTAGGGCACCGTACCTCAGTTGGTTAAAGCGCCTGTCTAGTAAACAGGAGGTCATGGGTTCAAATTCCATCGGTGCCTTACAGATGTTGCACGTTTTAATTTGTTATTACTTTTGAAAATTGCTCAACGAAGCTTCACATATTACACCCCTTTGAATTTTTTTGGTTGTGTTATCCGATGGATTTACTTTTAAGATCTACGCAAGAGTCGAGTGAAAAATTTCAAGAACTATATGGAACGTAAGTTGCGAATAAATGACCATTATAATATAGATAGGATCCTGCGCACTCTCTGATTGGTCAAAAACCCATATTTTATCAGAGTACAAAGCGCTTTTGAAACATTACTTTAATGTAAATAAACGCCCTGGATTACATTTGTCGCGTTAGTTCAACGACATTTCTTTGTTCGACTTTTCTCGTTTGATGAATTTATATCGGGGCAGGCATTCTTAAGCTCTTCTGCTTTTGACTGCATTTCTTGTCATCGATTAATAGCTTATTACACGTTTGCAGGTCTTTAGGGCGTGAAAAGAGTCAAGGTCTTTATATCAGCCTATAAACGTTTCAGTGTATTTTCGTCAGCCTTTGTCGTTGTTATTTGCGTTTCTCAAGCAAGCGAGACGTTTTGAATTTCCGAGTTATGGCGGTGCGTGACATAGACCTACGAACGCGTTTGTCGAAAAACATATACTTATGTCGTGATTTTTAGCCTAATCAGCAGTTAAAGTACTAGGAAAAGAGCTTATGTAAATGCTTGTTTGTTCAGTACAGATAATCAGTCGCCTAGATAGCCAAAGTAAGCTCCAGATGTTTACACTATTTTCCGGACGCAATGTTGGCGTACCGCGGAGGTACTGGTCTCTGTAAATTTGTGCAAAATATTTCGACGAATATCTGAGCTTGGGAAAACGCACAGACTTAAAAAAGAGCGAAGTGTCATCTTTAATAATCTCCTATAACATGACAATTTCTTGATTTAATCCACTAAATGGTTGTCGAATAAATTTTTTATTGCGTCAGGATTGCGTGACAGTGCAAGCCAAGAATTGTTTTGCTGGGGTCAAAATACATGCACATTAGTTTCTTTCATCTTAAATGTACAATGATTCGCTACATGGGTTTCACTCTTGTAAAGACATAACTCTCATACAAGAAAATAACGAGAGAATATCGTTTAGTTCGAGATTTTATCTTAATTATACTTTACGAAGTTTCTCAGAGCGTTTTACTTAGGTGTACTCGAACAGATACATTCGTAAACAAATTCTCTAACCTTTCTGCTCTTGTTGCTCAGAAGTTCTTGAGTTCGTGCTGGATTCTACTTGGATCACGATCATACGATGACGCTTTTGAAGATGCTTTTTATCAAGCTGAAGAGTTGATAGCCCCGGTTGATGGCTCCTTTGGTATAACATGATTCTTGATAAATTCACTCAAAATGTTCGCTCGTAAATTGATCTGTCGTAAGTCTTGCAGACCAACCCGTTGCGAAAACGCTTAAAAAGTCCTTTAGTGTTGGTCTACCGCGAACGTTGTGTTCGTTTGTATGTGATTTCATCGCCCTAGAAATCAAGGAATCCGTGCTAACTTTTCACGACGGCAACTTCTGTAAATTCCATGTGCTGTACGCATGCAGGGGTGACGCATGCGCGTTAGAGATCAGACGGCGATTTGTGACTGAACGAGGAAAAACAAGAAGATCTGTTAGATCTTATAACCGCGCTTTTAAAGTTTAACTGTTCGCTTAGCACTACCGTCGGAACGCAGTGGACATTCTTACTGTAGACATCACATCACTTGATCAACACAAACTGTATTATTGCACCATCAGTGGTAGCCGTTGAAAAATCTCCGATGACGTAATGGTCTTAATCAAGAACTTTTTTCGGGATATGTGTGGGCATGAACGATATGAACGACACAATAATAACACTATTAACAACAGCTTTCTTTTCTTAAAAGTCATGATTAAATTTAATTGGTGTTTTCCACGAGTAAAGGGCTAGCAAAGTAGTCACACAATTCATATGAAAAAAAAACCCTATCCCGACCGATGTATCGATTTTGGTCACTCCAGTGACCACAGATTGAAAACGTGACAGAAAATTGGCGTTACTTTCGATTCTAACCAAATTTGTCATATCCCCCCCTCGGGAGAAGTTTGTTAAGTTAGCTAATTTAGTATGCAAGCCACCGTAATGGCGGTCGCCCTCGGCGAAATGTTTATTTGCTCAAAATTGGGGCAAAATCTTTCGGAGATGGAAATCAGGACATTTGTAAGGATACAGAAAGTAATTTGGGACCAGTTGCTGGCTTCTAAGGCTGAGTTTATCCAGAAGTAAACTGTATTTTCGTTTTCGTATCGAAAGCCACGCCATGAAATATTATCGGCTTGTTCTGCTGTCTTGTTCTGTTTTTTCTCTTGGTCTTTTTTGTAGTCCGCCGAGGCCAGTCTTTCGTCTAAATCAGTTGAAAAAGGTTCGAAAAAGATGTTCCTATTCACGTTTAAACTCTCAGGCGATTATTCTGGATTTTTTTGGCCGAAACGTCGGCTTTGTTATGTTCGTGTGTGTATGTGGTTGCTTGGGCGACCGTGGCTTCCTTTGTTAGGTCAAGTCTGGGGAGTGAGGTCACAAAAAAATTCCAATTAATTCTGGTTTTGTTCGATTTCGCTGAAATTTTAACACGATAAAGCTGGATTGTTAAGGAATAGATTTACCGCCTGCCGATGAGTGATAGCTATTAACGCTTAAGTGATATATCGCTTCGAAATCAGGGTTTTCAAGAGGTTTTTTTGCAACGTGTGGGTTCGGCGTGATTTTGTAACCGGAGGTTTTTGTTGACCCCGAAGGAAAAAATATCCGGAAAAGGTCATTTCATCGATGATTCAAACGAATATCAATACGTATACGTTCCGAGCGAAATTTCTGCTGAAAAAATATAATTTTTGACGAGCGCTAGGTTTTTAATTTTTTTCCCGCGAAAGTCAGTATCGGAGATGAGATGTATTAATGTTCCAACAGCTTTTGGCGAGTAAACATCACAGGTTGCGTGACTCAAAATTTGGCCGAGTGGAAGCTTGGGTCTGGTCGCCTACAAATCGAAAAAAAACCCAAAAAAACACGGGTAAACCATGAACCGCGCTCGGCCCATGGCCGCGCGGTTAAAAAAAAAAAAAAAAACGGAGCCGAAATTTAAACCCAGGCCTCACTGCCTGGATAATAACCAACAGGAAAGTAAGTTCAAGCAAAACCTCTGGTGGGACTCCAAGTGTTGTACCAGGGCCAAGTAAACCTTTAACAGAAAATTTTAACCAGTCGAAACCCGTCAAATCTTTGGCACAGTTCAAAGCAGCTAAGGGAAAACAGTGGGCATCCAGGGTTGAGGATGCTAAGAAAAAGGAAGCTAAAACAACCAAAGAACAAGATGTCCTCATTAAGAGGCCCTGTGCCTAAGAAACGACTGATGATTTCCGGCTAAAAAATAAAATCGGCCGATTTTTATCTCCCAAGTAGAGGTTACCGAATACTATTTAAAAATGAATTTCTTTTGTTTCAGTTTCGCTTTAAACCAAAAATATCGAGCCGCAAACTTTTTCCGTCTGATAGCAGCAAAATCAGACCGAAAATAAGACCCTGCAAAAAACTGTTCGGAAATTACTTTTGCAACGCAAAATAATGAGAAAACTACACAGTGTTGAAGAAAAAAGGCCTTTTAATGCAATATCATTCGATAAACATAAAAAAACTGCCGAAACGATTAAAAAATAAAGTTTCAAATATTGCATACTAAATTAGATGGAACGTTGGAGCTGATTTTAAAATAATTATTTCTCAAAAGTTCAACGCTTTTGAAAGCAGTCACAGTGATGAATCAGACATTGGAGGGATATACATCACGTTTCTGTAAAAACATTTTTCGGCCAAAGTATATTGACCTTATACAAAGCGTTCAAAGTTACCGTGTTTACCGTTATCATGCTATTTCGGCGAAACACTTCTCTTTTGCCAATACGGCCGTGGATAGCGTGTTAAACGCCACTTTAAACCTTGCTAGGCATTCCAAGACCATCCTAAGTAGAAGGACGTAGAATTAAAAGAGAAAGGAAGATGAAAAATACGCAGAAAAAGAAAATAACTCGAAATTACCATCTGCTAACGAAAGTTGAATCTGGAAAATGTCGTCGCGTGACAGCGGTTTGCTGGAATGGAAGGAAAAGTTGTGTGCACTAAAACCACTAAGAGGAAAAAATTTAGTTTTGAGAGTATCAAACACAGCTAAGTATTCATTGCTGCGTGAAAAGGCTGAAGAAAAATGAAGTTTTCACAGTAATTTGTACGATGATGAACTTTCCTATGAACTGTTATATGAAGATGGACAGAAAGCTCTTTTTTTTACCTGGTTCCACTGAATTATTTTCTTTGCAAAGATATCAAGAGAAAGTGGGGAAGGATTTTAACAAAATAAACCTTTTCCTTTGTTCTAGTAATGACTATCATCGAGCAGTTGACAAAACTGAAGGCACTGACAGTGATGATTCTGAAGAAGTTGTGACAAAAAAAGTTAAATTCTCGTTGCATTCGCCACCAGCTACGGAAAATAGTGTTTTAGAGCATGACCAAGGTTCCGGTAAATTTGACAGTGAAATGGATGGTAAACATGACAATAATCGAAAAGGTGACAGGGCAGTCAAGCTTCAAATCGAACAAGATGAGCAACTTGCCAAAGAGTTACAGAATCAAGTCAATGAAGAAAATTTTCTGGATTACTCAAGCTCTGCGGATCACCCAAGCTCTTTAAATGACCTAAGCTCTGTGGAAAACCCAAGCTCGCTAACTGACCTAAGCTCTGTGGAAAACCGAAGCTCTCTAAATGACACAGGCTCTGTGGTTAAAGCTGTGCAAGATAGAGTTAATTCTTCTAAACAGCTTCTTTTGGTGGTAAGACGAGGAGCACCCTTCTTTAGGCTACTAGCTCTGTGGCAACGAGAAGTAAACAGAAGTAGTGCTGAATATGTTCTGAGAGTTTGTTACCATGGAGAAGAAGGAATCGACAGTGGAGCTATGGGAAAAGAATTTTTGACACAAATGATTCAGGTAATTGGCAACACAATGTTTCCCGAAAGGGGTCCAATAAATTCCATCTATCACATTCAAATGAAAATGGAAATTTTAGAGCTTGTGGTCAAATTGCCGCTGTTAGTTTAGCCCAGGGGGGACGCGCCATGCTTCCTTGAAAAATGTGTCTACAATTTACTTGTCAATCCTAACGTTTATGCCAAGAACCCCAGTCCAGAAACCCATCTTACGGCAGCTGACCAGTCAGTTATAAATCAAATTAGTGAGATGTGACACCTCATCAAGAAATGATAATTGAGCGTGGATACACTGGAAACATGAATCAGGAACATGTCGACGACATAGTTCAGTCCATTGTCATCAGTATTGTTACCAGGCAAGTTGTGATTATCAAGGAATTCATGGAGGCCTTCAGTTGTATGGTCTGGCAAAGATTGTTCTTTCTAACCCAGAAGTGTGCAAGACCCTGTTTGTAAAAGCAGCTGGTGCACAAGATCAAGTCGATGCAAACTACCTATTCTCATTGGTGCAGCCTACCTACTCCGCACCAGGAAGTTCATGAAGACAAGTTGAGGAAAGCATCACGGACCACGTCCAGGACTTTCTCATTAGCCTTGAAGATGAGCAAAATATCACATTACCAGTAACTTGGAATTATGAAGTTCTGAAAGAGAGTGACCAGCATCCAACCCAGCCTATGGAAAAGTTTGAAACTCCTGAACTGAAACCTTCAGGCATCATGGGATGGCTTACTGGACAGAAACATCGACCTCTTAATTATGAAGAATTGGTCATAACTGCAAGTTTTAATCATGATTGCTTTGCTAACAATCCTAATCATAAGATTTGTTTCCCCAATGTTAGAGCTTGCTCGAGAGAAATAACTTTTCCCAGCGCTCACATGAGTACTTACGACGAATTTCGCCATGTTTTTATGATAGCTTATTGCAAAGGGCAAGCATTTGGGAGGCCATAGATATAGTGTAGAGTGCACACACAGATGCCTCTCAGTGTTTATGGTACACATGTAAGACTTGTATCATCTGATAAACCAAAACCTTAAGACCATACTTTTTGTGACATTGTTTTACTTCATAGATGGCAGATAATTAAGCCCAGCAACAAGCAGCTGACTGTTTTAAATAAGGTTCAGTAGTATCAGTTCATATTTTAACATTGTTTCACATTTAGAAGTTTCATATTTTGTAAGCCAATTTGCTTTTTGTTTCTTTGATATTTAATGCTATGAAATTGTTGGCTGGCATTTGTTCTACAGTTTTATGAAACATCAATTTGGGATCTTCCTTGGATACTTAATTTACTTTCCACACCTATGTGCATGTACTTGTACTGTTTAAAGTGAGGTTTCATAGAAAGTCTTGTTGACTGAATATTGGAGTAGTATCGTTTGTCCATAAGATTTCTGCTGTAAATGTTCTTAGGGAGAATACATCTACAGCTTCTCAGTTGTGGTATCTTTTTGTAAGTTGTTGAGTATTTGGATAAAGAGGCCTTGAGGAATACCGTTTTGTTTAGCCTTATCATGTAGATAAACCATACAAAAACCTATAAAATTTAGTTGCCTTTTAAACAATTTTCGAATTGTTCTATTTCGTGTAACTTCATCAAAAATATGAAATGACCTTATTAAAGTTACCCTTTATATTGCTGTAACAAGGCATCCACTAGTAAGTTGTTTCCTCCCCCAGAACTCATTCTCGAAGACTGGAAGAGATAAAATCACCAGCTGATTCATTTTGCCACTAGGGGATGTGAAGTGGGTTACCAATAGTGTTATACATGTGGCCACAATATGTTTTCTCACCGACTACGAGCTTTCAGTTGATAATGGAATCAGACCAAACTACAAGCTGTTCACTACATAAGACATGAATAATAATGCTGAGTGCTTCATATCCTGTGCTCTGTTTGCTGGGCAACAAAATAACCACAAATCCTCAACCTCAGTCATTGAATTTCTAGCTATCTGATTGCCTCTCAAACCTCAGTTATTTATATGGAAAATAGCTGGCTATGTTTTTTTTTAAATTTCCATAGCTTGCCTCTCCGTCACTTTTCGCTGGTTCGCGAAGCGAATTGTCATCGGCTGCTCTCTGGAAACGACACATTTAGTACTTGTACGGAAGGCTCGCTCTGACCATCTAACAGGTAGAATGCGGTCGAGGTCTTCGGCTGTAACGTTGAATCTGCTTCTTCCTTGACCAAATGAGTAGAATGCCGATAACTTTCCGATAGGTCGAGAGGTTTTCGTTAAGCTTCGGCAAAAGTCCCTCAGCGCTACTAATAACAAAAGGACTATTGTGTAATACTTAATCCGTGATGTTGGGTCGGAACAATAGACCATTTCTTGATACGGTTTACAAAATATAACTCGGTCATCAAATAGAAAAGCATATAAATTTTACCGAAAAGCACAAAGCTCAATAACAAACAGTTACTCTTGGATACCTTTAAATGTTACAAAAAAGGGAACATTTTTCACAGCATTAACAAGACGTTTACGCAAAGATCTGAAAACCAACAAATGTGTCCAGAAAATTCAGTAACCCTTTTTACACCCTAACGGGAGCTTGTGGAATAATTGTTAAGTAAACAAGCCATGGGCTAGTGTAATACTGGCTTCAAGCAAGGGGGCCTAGCCCCTAAAAAACGACCATGAGGTTTGAGTTTATCATAGCCATCCGTATGCCAACAAAAGTTTGGACCTGGGTTGACATAGGTTCGCCTTTGCAGTCGATGTGTACGTCTCAACTCACAACCATCCGCATCCATCTCTCTTAGCAATATTTCAACCGAATGTCTTGGAATGGTGAAACCCTCGCGACACAATGTGTGCCAAACGCTTCTATAACCAGATAAACAACCAGACCTATCAAGCTCCTGCTGTATTCTCGCTCTAACCTCTGTTTCATCAAAATGGGCACCCCTACGACGCAGACCAAGGGACTTGTATCTGTTCATCGTATTCGTATCCTTGCCTGAAATAATATTTATCAAAAGCTTCTCCTTATCGAGCCCTTTGCCACAAAAGGAGCAGTAATTGTCATCAGGGAAAATAGTTTCAAAACAAAACTCGCAGGTAAGAGGTAAGTTCCCCGACGCATAGCCCGCCATATTGCGTTGCTGCGCAAGTGGGCTCAGCTGCTGACCAATCTGTGATTCGTTCGGTGTACAACTTTCAATTTCGTGTAAAAATTTGAATTTGGTGTGAAGATTCCAATCCGGTGTGAATATTTTGGATTTGGTATGAAGCTTAAAATCAAATGGTGAGATTTTAATTCGTTGTGAATATTTTAAATTTAGTGTGAGTGATTTGAATTCTGTGTGAGTGATTTCAATTTGGTGTGAGTGATTTGAATTCGGTGCGAGTGATTTAAATTGGGTGTGACTGATTTGAATTCGGTGTGAGTGATTTCAATTTGGTGTGAGTGATTTAAAGTTGGTGTGCACTTGTGGGCCACCGTAAATTTCTGTTTGTCAGTATGTTTAAGGAGTACTTCAAGCTTTTTGAATGAAGAACAATGTTTATTGAACAAATAATTACCAATAAATTCTGATCTATGTTTCTTGTGAATGTAAATACTTATGTAAATGCTTGTTTGTTCAGTACAGATAATCAGTCGCCTAGATAGCCAAAGTAAGCTCCAGATGTTTACACTATTTTCCGGCCGCAATGTTGGCGTACTGCGGAGGTACTCGTCTCTATAAATTTGTGCAAAATATTTCGACGAATATCTGAGCTTGGGAAAACGCACAGAATTAGAAATTAACGAAGTGTCATCCTTATTAATCTGCTATAACATCACAATTTCTTGATTTAATCCACAAAATGGTTGTCGAATAAATTTTTTATTGCGTCAGGATTGCGTGACAGTGCAAGCCAAGAATTGTTTTGCTGGGGTCAACCTACATGTACATTAGTTTCTTTCATCTTAAATGTACAATAATTCGCTACATGGGTTTCACTCTTGTAAAGACACATAGCTCTGTTACAAGAAAATAACGAGAAAATATCGTTTAGTTCGAGATTTTATCTTTATTATACTTAACAAGTTTCTCGGCGCGTTTTACTTAGGTGTACTGTACGGGTCCGCAAATGATCCCAGGACCGCAAATGATCCCTGACCGCAAATGATTCCGGACCGGAAATGATCCCCGATAGGGAGCGCAAATGATCCCGACTAAAAAATAAAGAAAGGAATGGATGGTGGGATGGTGTGGATAGGGAATTGACGTACGTGAATATCGATGTTTTTATTAAAGCCATCTTATAATCATAATGGCTTACAACTTACTCTTTTTTTTTCATACTTTCGACTAAATTTTGTTGCTAATATCATGGGTGACAAATCACTCCTTAATTTTGGCGCGAAATTTCAGCGTTAATTCATAATTTCACATGTGAAATTACAAAATTGCTATGGCAACATCTCTTGTATCTCGATCAGTGCCAAGATGGCGTCGAGATTTAAGACCGTGACCATTGAAGAATTTACGGAATTAAAAAAAGTCGACTAAAACTTAAATACGCGAAAGAGCACAATTAACTGGGTGAGGGTTTTTGAGAACCGGTGTGACGAAAATAGCCTTGAGAGAAACCTGGAGATGATTGTTCCTGAACAGTTGGATGAAGTACTCGAGCGATTTTACGCCTTCGTGTGTAAACAAGACGGAAGCGATTACGAACCTGGATCTCTAAAACTGATTATCGAACCACTCAGTTCGGAAAACGGTTGTCAGAAAGCTGAAGGCCAAGGGAGTTCCAAAATGCGAAATAATAGCAATAACTGTTCATCGACAAGAACAAAGCGTTGAAGCCTACGACTCCCGGAACGAAGAAGAGCTGCGACAGCTGTCTAACATCATTGATGGCAAAGAAATCCACTTCAACCAGACAACCAGTCGAGTTCCCCTTCAGCCGCTAATCCAGTCCACTGCAGCGGTGAGCAGTGGCCTCGTCTACAATTTCCACAACTCACGGTAATGTGGTGATAAACCAAGGACATGCCGGACAGGCTAACGTTTTGTGCACAACAAGCCGTTATTTATTATTTGTCCGCAACCATGCTCCTTGCCAGCTCTGAAGGTTTTTCAACTTTGTGCATTTTCGCTCGACTTTCATTTAGGCAAGTTTTCTTAGACCATAAAGTAAATTTTTAGTGATAATTTCGCATCAAAACAAACTGTCAAAACTTTGTATGGCCTCGTGCAAAACTTTAGTTTCAGCTCATTTCAACGGTCGCTGTTGTCATTTCATTCATTTGTTCATGACGAATTAAAGCCACTCATTTAAGAAAAACTTGACAGTTGCCTAAATTTTGAAACATTATGAACAAACACGAAGAATTCGAAAGGTATTTTTTGAGAAGAAACTCAGAAAATTACGAACTTTAGCAATAATGTATGCTTTAAATGAAAACTATATTGTTCTTAATGTTCTCGGTTTTCGATAGAATAAACCAGTAAAAAAGGTTACGGTTGTGAGAGTAATTTGTCACCCACGATATTAAAAGGTAATCAAATGGTTTTCTCGTGAAATTAGGAAATAATTTCACTTGCGTTTTGTCAAAATTCTGATAATTTCCCGAGCCTAAAGGCTCGGGAAATTATTAGGATTTTGACAAAACGCAAGTGAAATTATGTCCTAATTTCACGAGAAAACCATTTGATTACACATACTAACTACGATGTTATGAACATCATCACTCAATCATCAAAACACGACTTGGCTTACATTTCTTTACAATTGTCAGTAAAATTATGATTATATCTTCCTTTGTTAAACCTTGATATTTCGATGTTATAGTTAAATCACATTTTATCGGCCATTGACGCCACTCGTCTAAAGTTTTAAACTAAAATCTAACCATGAAGCAACTATTACAGAAGACGCTGTCGCCTGAGTAGACGTACAAGCCAACAACGCTTCATCACTCTGTAAAACACCTAGTGTGTAGCACTGGAAATTTGAACAAATTTATTTTGTAATTTTTCCTTGGTCGTATATTGGCTTTAATTTTTCGGAAATGACTACTTGAGTATTCTAAGAAGCCAAAATTCCAAGCTATAGTTATGAAGTTCAGCTTCATGACCAAGCAAGGCCAAGGCTTCCTCTTCGTTTTGACAATTAGCTGCTTGATAAATTTTTGATGCTATCGCCACCGGGTTTTCGAGAATTTTTACAAGTATGTGTTTTTCTAAGACTTCTAATTCAATAGGTCGTCTTCACATGATGGGCTTTTATCCTCATCAAGCATAAGACGCGGTATATTTAAATTTGTTTACAATTAGCGTGCTTCGTTTGGAAACCAGAGCATTTTGAATTTCAGGGTTATGGAGGTTGCGTGACACAAGGCTACGATTGAGTTTGTTGAAAAATATATACTTATCTCATGATTTTGAGCCTTTTTAGAAGTTAGAGCATTAGGTAAAGTGCTTATGTAAATGCTTGTTTGTTTAGTACTGATAATCAGTGGCCTAGAAAGCCAAAGTAAGTTCCAGATGTTTACACTATATTCCGGCCGCCATATTGGTGTACCATGACGGTACACCAACATGGCGTTTTCTTACTGGGCTCTGTAAATTTCTGGGAAACATTTACGACGAATATCTGAAGTTTGGGGAAATGCACAGGCCTAGAACTTGGAGAAGTGTTTTATTTAGTTATTTTATTTAGGGTACATCACAATTTCTTAGCTTCTTCCATTGGTCAGTTTCGATTTATTATTTTTTTTATTGCGTGACAGTGAAAACGATCTGTACCCTTCGAAGAACAAAACAGCAACTGTGGAATATCTTTTTTTGTAAAATGATAAAATATGTTTTTTAGTTCATAATTTTTGTACATGTTTTCACCTTCCTCTGATATAAATATGCCATTCCTTATTTTTTGATCGGGATCATTTGCGGTCCAATATGGGGATCATTTCCGGTCAGGGATCATTTGCGGTTCAATTTGGGGATCATTTGCGGTCCGGGATCATTTGCGGTCCTGGGATCATTTGCGGACCCGTACAGTACTCGAACAGATACATTCGTATACAAATTTTCTAACCTTTCTGCTCTTGTTACTCAGACGTTTTTGAGGCGTACTGGGATTCTACTCGGTTCACGATCATACGATGACGCTTACGAAGATGCTTTTTATCAAGTTAAAGAGTTGATAGCCGCGGTTGATGGCTCCTTTGGTATAACATGATTCTTGATAAATTCACTCAAAATGTTCGCTCGTAAATTGATCTCTCGTAAGGCTTGCAGACCGACCCGTTCCGAAAACTCCTAATGTCCTTTAGTGTTGGTCTACCTCGAACGGTGTTTTCGTTTGTATATCATTTCATCGCCCCAGAAATAATGGAATCCGTGCTAACTTTTCACGACGACAACTTCTGTAAATTCCAAGTGCTGTACGCATGCACAGGTGACGCATGCGCTTTAGAGACCAGACGGCGATTTGTGACTGAACGCAAACAAAAATGACGGGCAATTTTAAACTTGGGCTCCCTTTGGGATACGCCCAAGTAAAAAATTGAATCCTTCTTCGGAGAATGAAATTGATTAACAATGGAATCTCGTAAACCTTTTTAATCCAGCTCGGTAGTTGGTACAGCGATGGCAGTTTTTATATTAATTTTGCTTTCTCCGGGGAGAGGAAATTAATTGAAAATGCGCCGATCGTAGTCACTTAGTATTTATTTTATAGGGCGAAAGATTAAAACAAACACAGCATTTACTCCACGTGCGAGAATCAGTTTTGTGTTCAGACTGCCATCTGCTGCTTCATATATGAAGGGTAAATGTAATTACCGACTGATGTTAGAGATCGCCATCGATTTGAAGATAGCCTAAGGTTCAGCCTACTATTACATGCTGTTCTTAACAAATTTATACTGAGTTTTAGGTCTTTTAGGTTCAGTTCCTATTTGATGATGATAATGGACGGAGAGTAAAGCTATTTTATTATTTTATTCATGCAGACGCTTTAATTCACTGATGTTATGTTCCACTCGAATCACGATTTTAATTGTTTGCTATGTAAGCAAAAGCCAAGCACCACACAGGTCCGACTGAGGGTCTCCCAAAGGTGATACTTTTTAATTGCAAACATACACCCGTATTTACATAAGAAAGAGTTGTTGAATCTGGGAAAATATTGATTTTGAAGGAAAAAAACAATCTGGAGAATCCGGGTATCGATCCCGGTACCTCCCGCATGCTAAGCGGACGCTCTACCAGTTGAGCTAATTCCCCGGAAGCTCATGATGCCTAATTGCTAAGCGGTTTCTCAATCTCACTGTACCCAAGCTTTCGTATGACAGCTCATACTAATTAAGACAGCAACGAGAATAAAGAGCTTGGTGCTGATAACGGCAAGGTCGTGAGTTCGACCCTCACACGGACCATCTTCTTGCTTAAGTAAGCCAGCTAAGATAACACTATCTACTGATTTGTTTCTGATTTCTGTTTTTGAACAGAAGTAAACTCACCGACCTATTTTGCGCTTAGAACAGAAAATTCTACGGTTAAATAGTGGTACTGTTGAATTTGATCGGTTAGAAATTACAAATTCAGAAACTTATATGCTATGTAATATATGAAAGATTTTTCGTACGGTAGCGTAAAAATCCCAATAATTCCGGCCCATGCAGTACCTGTCTTTTCTGTTTTTGTTGTTATTTGCACGTTGCTTTGATTAAAAAAGAAAGAAAGAAGAAACAACAAAATAAGGCGAGAGAATTCATAAGTTGATCCAGAAAATCTCACACTTTAATTTTTTTGATGTTGCTCTACGTGAAGGTAGTAACGTACTGGTGAATTAACCTGTTTTAAACCAGATTTACCGTAGTTTGTAGTATTTATTCATTGTTCTGGCCTGTTGGTCTAGTGGTATGATTCTCGCTTCGGGTCCCGGGTTCGACTCCCGTTTAGGTCCCATGTTTACTATTTTGTCAAAATATTTTTCAAGTCGTAACAGCATCGATTTCTTTGGCATTTTTTATCACTGGCTTATTGCATGTAAAGAACTGAACGAACGAGTGAAAGACGAAAAGCGAAGAAAGTAAGCGAAACAGATACTTCATTCTTACGCAAAAGCTAGGGCTTGCGTTGAACTGTTAAACTCTCCCTTTGATTTGTTTACCATATACTAAGCCTTCTTTGAACATATTTTAATAAATATCTGCTGCCCTGGAAATGTCTTTTTTAAATGAGCAAAGAAACATTTCCCGCGTAAAGAAAGCAAAAAGAGAAACACAAATTTGGCTTGCTATTGTTTGCGTGCAGTCCTTATCAAAACAGAAAAGGGTGTTTTTAAACTGCTTTAAAAAAAAGTAGTATAAACATCCTAATAGAGTTGTACTTGGTTGTCCTATTAGTGAAGCAAAAAACTGCGCATGATGACAGCACGTGTGACTCTCTTCACAGCCTGTTTCCAGAGCAGAAATTAGAAGATTGAAAATTAACTGAAGGCAACGACAGCTTTGCTAAGAATCTGGAATGAATGAATGAATAATCATTACTTACTAAACACGATGAAATTTAAACTATAAGCTTGTGGGTTCATGTCGAAGTCGCGATAAGAAAACCGATCTAAAAATTATCCCAAAACATCCACTGTGGGCAACAAAATGGCGACTAGTGCATTTACCAATCGTTCTTAGCGTCAAAATCCCTAAGAGACGCTCATCAAAAACGTGCAGAAAACTTCCTAAAGCTTTAAACCTAGCGTATAGGATTAATGTAATACAGCGACAAAGGTTGCAATACTTTGATAATCCAGGTACGCCATCCATTGTCGTAAAATGTACAGCCGCCATTTTTTCCCACTAGGGATTTTGGCGCGCTGTTACTGACGCCATGACACCTTGTGCCGAAGAAGCCGTACTTGGGTTCCGCCACCAGTGAGCCAGCTCTTCTTAAAGATTTAAGAAAATAATGATCGCATTCAATAAACATATTTCAATGAAAGTCTGCTTAACATCGAGAGTATGGTGCTTTCACGGTTTCCTGCAGAAAATTTAATGCACGTTTTAAAATATAACAATAATAAACAAATATCTAACGACAAATCGATGATAAAAAATTGGAGAATCCGAATGACAGTGGAGAATCCTAAAACAGTGAATACTGATGATGAGTAATACAGTGATTTTGTGCAGGAAGTCATGGCACACTACCTGCGTTTTAAGAGCAGATAAATGAGGAAAAAAGAACTGCAAACAGAAAAGAAAAGACCAAAAAAATGTTAACATGGGTAGCAAAAATCTTGATTTTGGAGAATCCGGGTATCGATCCCGGTATTTCCCGCTTGCTAAGCGTGCGCTCTACCATTTGAGCTAATCCCCCATTGTACAGATGCCTTTGGTATTGCAAGGCTATTTTGAAAAACAGGTCACCAGTTTTCTTCAAGTGTTACCGAAAATGAAAAAAGAGATTGAAATACACCACATTAACTAATTTAAAACTAGTAGTAATCAGAGATTACGAGAGTTCGTTCGACGCTCTCACTTTAATATATATATATACCGTAAATAAATGATTTCACTAGCTGACTTTCAACTTTTTCAACAACAACCGAGGTTTTACAGTCAGATATGCATAGTGTGAAAGTTCATGCTAGTGAAGAGGTCACGATTTGTTGATATGTTGCGTGACGCTGCCAGTTTCTGTAGACTCTCAAGTTTCAGAGAATATTTAAATTACGTACATTATTCTAAGCTAGCATTTGCAATCGCGTGTTCGTTTCGCGTGGTCGTTTATCGTAAACAAACTCCGTGCGACTAATTCGAGTATTTCTCCTGATGAATAAAGTAGTCTTATGGATCTTGTCTTCAGAGTACTTTTCCACCGATTCCAAATAGTAAAATTTCGACCGGATAAAGATTGAGCTATCTGTCGCGACTGGAACTAATCAACAAATGCAATCAAAATGTAGCTGTTCCCACGGTCATCATCCCAAAGCCAAGTGGTGTTAAAAAACAAGGACAACTCCCTCAGATTTCGATAAATGCTACCGTCGAAGCGTTCAAATTCGCCAAAATCTAACGCTGAGAGCACATGATAGCGAAGCGTACGGCGACTGAATGGAAAGAAGTCAAAGAAAGATCCATCGGAAAGACGAGCTCACATGGCCTGCTCACATACTCACATGTTCGCCACATGTCTTATCACATGTCTTAGCATTAAACGGTACCCGTTTACTGGCCGTGACATGGCCCTGCAAAAATCAAGCGGGGTGGCCATTTTGGTGTCCTTACAGGAATGTGTTTTTTTCGGCCTATAACCGTGCACAGGAACACCAACTCTGAAAAGCCACAGGTCAAAATTAGCTTTGCATTCCACTTCGTCGAACGCAACAATTAAAAAGACTTACTGTTATTTGTAAAATTTGGAAGAAAATAACTTGCCAAATAATATTAAAAATCACTCCTGATCTGAATTCTGTCTGTTAGAGTGAAATAACATCTTTTGGAGAATCTGGGTATCGATCCCGGTACCTCCCGCATGCAAAGCGGGCGCTCTACCATTTGGGCTAATCCTCCGATTGTTACATGAAAATCAGAGTCTTAGATAAAAGAAATGACTAGTTTTGGAAGAATTTTTGTCCTAATATTACTATTGTCATGAGATTACAACAGAAACATAACTACTAAATAATTGAAATGGCGCAGCAAAATCTTCTATTTTATTTTGACATCCCTCAATTGTGGTTAGTTTACTTGACAAGATTACTATTACTTGAGTATATTTTCATTGCCGTAAAACAGTCCATAAAGAAATCGAGACGTACAATTATAAAAAAAAAACTGCAGAAGTCAAATAAAGAAATGAAAAGGAATGGTTCCGGCCGGGCTCGAACCGGCGACCTAAGTCGTGTATTACACCGCGATAAAACACGATGGGCATTTGAGAACACGAGGGAAATGTAGAAATGTAGATTTCTCGAGTGGTCTCGAATGTCCAGAGTGTTTTATCACAGTGTAATACAAGGCTTAGGCTTTTTCATTTGCTTTAAGATATAGATTTTACAGGCGAAAAACAATAAAACATGCTTTTTCTATTCTTTATACTCTGATCATCAGAGTAAAAAGCATGGGTTTTTGACTAATCAGAGCGTGCGCAGGGTCCTATCTATATTATAATGCATGGTCATTAGTATATGTAATAGGACTACATGCTGTCCAATTTGGAAATAATTGGATGAAAAAAATTCTGAGGACAGCCGAAATTGGACGAGGCCGTAGGCTTCGTCCAATTTGGCAGTCCGAGGAATTTTTTTTTTCCAAATTGGACAAGCATGTAGTCCTATTACCTATTAATTATATAGGATCCAAAAGAGATGAACAAGGCAAATATTTTTTTATCCTCTAAAGTACATTATTATGTGGCTTTGGCTTGTGGTCGATATAACGCGCGTTCTGATTGGCTAAGAACGAGATCTGAGCGGTCATTATGCAGCCGTAATGCCCACGGGCCGATTACGGGTTATGCAAATTAGGAAGAGCCCAGCTCTGAAAATTCAAGCGCATTGAAACGATGAAAGCCGATTAAAAACAGTAAGAGCAAGTAAATTTAATCCGAGTAGCTAAAAGTTTAGAGAATTTTCCGTAACAAAATTTATATAGAAGTCGTTTTTCACTGGTGAAAAACAATCAAAGTTTACCAAGTCTGGTAAAGCAAAAATCACCAAGTGAAAAACCATCGGCAGATCTGTCATGCATCCTGAGCAGAACACCACGAAGAAACTTATAAGTTATCATCTTAGTCACAACAATTACTGAAATCATGAACTCCACAACAGATCTCATCAAATAGATTCCCTCGCTTGAACACAAGCAAGTGTAAATCAGCTTCCACGATCATCAAATGTAAACAATCGGGCGGTTTCTGTCGGTAGCAGTGTTTCTGATAACTGCAGGTAGTTTTAGACGTTCATAAGGCTTGAAAAGTTCATCCATAAATCCCAGAATGAAGAAGGCGAAGCTATGTTGTCCAAAGCGAATGCGGAGATCGAGTTATTCTAAGCAGTACATTCTGAAGCATTAGTATTTTCTTTCACCGAAAGACCGTTGGTTTGGACTATTTTGAAGCACTTTGTCTTTTCTATATGCGTTGACGTTTCGCCACAAAAGGCGGAAAAACTCCCCCATCAAGTTGTGCACCGACACTAAAATACCTTTTTGAGGCTGTGACAACCACTTTTCCCGTAAAGAAATGTGTGTTTTTCACGGAATACGTTAAGTTCACTGACTGTGTAGTTTTGCCCTGGGTTTGAGACGATGAATGAATCGGTAAACGCGCGCATCGCCGGATGTATTGACGACTTCCGCTCGAATAATTTTTTTCTTTTCTTTAATTAATGAGCCATATAATAAACAACTTAATAACCTCGACCGTTCGGTCGTTACGGGAAAATCTCAAACCTCGGCCTACCGTATTGACCTCGCTATCGTTCGGTCAATACGGCAAGGCCTCAGTTTGAGATTTTCCCGTAACGACCTGACTCTCGGTTATTAAGTAGTTAGTATTTCTCACTTCGCTTTGCTCAGCACGTCACAGGTCAAACACTTTAACACAGGATTTTTGCTTCTTTGAGTGTTCTTGTTCTGATTATTCTCCCTCATCTCGAGTAAATCAGTAGCATCTATCTCTGGAAACCTAGCTGAAGACTCCATTTGAAAGTTTAGACGTCGAAAAGGTGAAGAGAAAAGTCGGGAAATTCCGCCATTAACACAAGAAAACTTAGCGAGCTGCAATCGCTTAGTGACGTTTGATGGCAGTGATAATAGCTGCAACCTGATTGGTCAATACTCGGTACTTTTATTTATCTTGACATCCATTGGTTGATGGAAAGTATCCAGATTTTTCTCAAATTTGAAAGTTTGTTCAAAGCTAAACTAAACGTTCGAGCAAAAACTATCCAATTTATTTTAAATTTGGACAGTTTGCAAAAATTAAGAAAAAATAGGTCTGTTGGCAATATTGGATTTCGATGGAGCTATATAATTAATTCGCAAATTACGTTCCATATAATTCTTGAAATTTTTCAGTCGACTCTTGCGTAATCTTAAAAGTTAATCCATCGGATAACACAACCAAAAAAATTCCCAGGGGTACAACATGTGAAGCTTCGTCGAGCAATTTTCAGAAGTAATAAAAAATTAAAAATTCCAACATCTGTAAGGCACCGATGGGATTTGAACCCATGACCTCCTGTTTTCTAGACAGGCGCTCTGACCAACTGAGCTACTACCAACTGAGTGTGTTATTGTTTATTTGTTTATTTTGTAAAAATAAAAAGAAAAAAATATTTAAAAAGAAACACTGTTAATACATGTAGTACTAAGTTGGTCACACGTCCACTTTCACGCTTGGTAATTTCCAGCAGTACTAAGATAGCTCAATACTTCTTAGGGTGTTCAGCCTCAAAAGGTCCACAGCGGGAGCTTTTCTGTACCTTTTAGGGTATTGAGCCGAAAAAATATGACAGGAGATAATGTGTTGTTTTAGAATTGGTACCTCTTAGGGGTCCCTCGGGGACCACCTGGGCTTTGATTGGGCGTTTGAAAGGCGGGGTGCGAAAACTCGCAGAGGTCAAATTCTAAAAATAAAAAGATACGAAAAAGGGTTGAATCCTAGGTTTGGTATGGGAGATGCATGCTCCGGGTCATGGGCTCCTAATCTTGCTTTATTGACGGGACGCGGAAAATTAATCGGCGGAGTTGGACTGGTAACTACAAGACTACACAGAACATTAATCATAATAATAAATGTTTAGCAGGGCGCATACTTCATCAAAGGTGTTCTTCATTGGGGCCCTGCAACTGTTCTCAGATGAGTTTACACATTGTGCAACAACATGTACATGAATCTCAACATGGAAAAACGTAGTATTAATTCCAAGTTGTAGGCAAAGATGGGACATTCACTCGATCTTTCCCTCGCTCCTTAGCTTCCTAGTAGACTTTTCGTGAATGCGCTGACCAATTTAAATTGCCAAAATACTCTACACCCTCAAAGATGTTCCCATCATGCTTTACAATAATAGAGGTTAAAGCTATGGTTTGTTTGGAATGGAATGGGCCGATGTCATCATCTTTCTTTTTCGCCAAATCTTATTAGCAAAACGTATAAAAGAAATTGATTAATTACTCTATTTAAAATACCCTGGAACACAACAAAAAGAATAGAAATGTATAAAACGATGGTTTTGTCGCTGGAGAATATGAAAGTTGAAATTGACGTTTGACACAAAAGTTGTAGTCAACCGTCAACTAATTGCGAATAGATTTTTGGTTTCTCCGACTAAAACTCGTGCATTTCTGGTTACCAACCCACTAACAATCAATAACATAAGTTTTGTTAAGATCATAGCTCGATACCGTTATTTAAGGTATCGATCCTAATATGAGGTTGCTAAAGGAAAACAGATTAATAGAGCTCAGTTACGTCAACACCTTTCGTTTTTTTCCTTTTGTTTTGTTTTCACTGACTCAAAATTTTGTAAGAGCTGGCTAGAGTTGGGTAGCAAGATATAGTCTCATAGGAAAAAAAGTCATGTGTTGCCGGCCGGGCACGAGCCGGCGACTTTCCGCGTGTTAAGCGGATGTGATAACCACTACTACGGAAACCGGTTACGAATGAAAGCTGCCATACTCTGTGGTGTGCTAATCGGGAACGGGTAGTTTTCTAGTTTTTGATCAGGAAAACAGAAAAAAATAAGTCTACGAAGTACAGCAAACAGTTGAACATTTGCCTACTTCTCACGATGCTCAAAATTGAAGTTTTTCAAAAACGATGCTATCCTTGTGTTAGCGTTAGGCAGAGGATCTCAATGGAGCTAACCGTCAAATGGCCAAAACATTAACCGTCAACCGTCAAAACCGCAATATTTTTACCGTCAACCGTCAAATGAGCAAGCCAATATTAGCCGTCAAATGTCTCAGATATCCTTAATTAAGAACTAAACGATTATCTAGGGGCAAGGTATGCTGTTTATAGAGCAACGTTTTAATATATCACAAAAAGTATGCTTATGTTCAAGTCTTTCAACTTCTAGTCACGGGAGCAGACGATTAATGCGCGCGGCGGTATTGAAGGTGATGTAATTACGTTAATGAGACAAACATTTGAAGACTAAAGACGTAATATTGAATGCACAAATTATAGTACTAATTGGATTATTCAAATATGGACAATTTTGTACCATTTTATGAAAAATTACAACCAAATGCGCTTCAACTGTCAAAAAACCAATGATGATAACGATCACGATAATAACGGTTTATTCACATCACATCACATCAAATGAGAACTGAGCGAACGAGTGAAAGACGGAAAGCAAAGAAAGTAAGCCAAAAAGATACGTCATTCTTACGCAAAAGCTAGGGCTTGCGTTAAACTGTGAAACTCTCCCTTTGATTTGTTTACCATATACAAAGCCTTCTTTGAACGTTTTTTTTAATAAATATCTGCTGCCATGGAAATGTCGAATTCCCGCTCAAAGAAAGCAAAACGAGAAACACAAATTTGGCGTGCTTTGGTTTGCGTGCAGTCCTTATCAAAACAGAAAAGGGTGTTTTTAAACTGCTTTTAAAGAAAGCAGTATAAAAATGATAATAGAGATGTCGTTGGTTGTCCTATTATTGAAGCAAAAAGCTGCGCATGGTTAAGCCCGGTTTTCACTAGCAACACAAGCACAAGCGCAAGTACGAACGCAAGCATCAGGGATGACCCAAGTAAACACGATATTCAATGCAAACACAAGCACAAGGAAAATCATTTGAACTTTTGAAAAACTGTTTAGGCGTGAGATGATCTGGATCCAGTGTTTTAATTGGGCAAACATAACCACGTGTAGATAATATCCTTGGCTTGTGCTTGCCCTTGTGCATATGCCTGCGTCAAGGCCGTTTTGACGGTGAAATAAGAATCACTGTGTTTCCACTTGTGCTTGCTCTTGTACTTGCGTCGCTAACGAAAACCAGGCTTTACTGCACGTGTGACTCTCTGGCCACATTGTTTCCATAGCAGGAATTAAAGGATTGAAAATTAACTGAAGGCAACGATAGATTTGCTAAAAATCTGGAATGACTGAATAAATAATCATTACTTATTAAACACGATGCAATTTAAGCTATAAGCTTGTGGGTTCATGTCCATGTCGCGATAAGAAAACCCATCTAAAAATTATCCAAAAAAAGTCCACTGTGGCGACGGGTACATTTACCAATAATTTTTAGCGTCAAAATCCCTAAGAAACGCTCATGAAAAACGCGCAGAAAACTTCCTAAAGCTTTAAACCTAGCGTACAGAATTAATGTAATACAGCGACAAATATTGCAAAGATATGATTTTATGCCTACTTTGATAATCCATGTACGCAATGCATTGTGGTAAAATGTACAGCCGCCATTTTTTCCCACTGTGGATTTTGGTCCGCTGTTACAGACGCCATGACAACTTATGTCGAAGAAGCCGTACTTAGGTCCCGCCACTAGTGAGCCAGCTCTTCTTAAAGATTTAAGAAAGTAATAATCGCATTCAATAAATTTATTTTTAATGAAAATCTGCTTAACATTGAGAATATGGTGCATTCACGGTTTCCTACTGAAAATTTCAATGCACGTTTTAAGGTATAACAATGAAAAACAACTATCCAATGACAAAATTGAGAATCCGAATAACAGTCAATACTGATGATGAGTAATACAGTAATTTTGTGCGGGAAGTTATGGCACACTACCTGCTTTTTATGAGCAGATAAATGAGGAAAAAAGAACTGCAAACAGAAAAGACAAAAAGACAAAAAAAAATGTTAACATGGGTAGCAAAAATCTTGAATTTGGAGAATCCGGGTATCGATCCCGGTACTTCCCGCATGCGAAGCGGGCGCTCTACCATTTGAGCTAATCCCCCATTGCATAGATGCCTTAGCTATAACGAGGCTATTTTGAAAAATAGGTCACCAGTTTTCGTCAGGTGTTACCGAAAATGAAAACGGAGATTTAAATACACCAGATTAACTAATTTAGGACAATAAAAAAGACTTACTGCTATTTGTAAAATTTTGAAGAAAATAACTTGCCATATAATATTAAAAAATCAGTGTTGATCTGAACTTTGTCTTTTGAAGTAAAATAATATTATGTGGAGAATCTGGGCATCGATCCCGGTACCTCCCGCATGCAAAGCGGGCGCTCTACCATTTGGGCTAATCTCCTGTTGTTACATGAAATCAGAGTCTTGGATAAAACAAATTACTAGTTTTGGAAGAATATTTGGATATTTTTGAGAATATTTGGTACAAGCTATTGTCATAATATTACGACACAAAAATAACTGCTAAATAATTTAACTAATGCAGCGAAGTCCGCTATTATACTTTCACATCCCTTAATTATGATTAATTTACCTGTGAAGCTTACTATTACTTGAATATCATTACTCTTAAAATACAAGGTGCCATAAAACAGTTCATAAAGAAATCGAGATATGCAATCATAAAAAAGCAACTGCAGAAGTCAAATAAAGAAACGAAAAAGAATGTTTCCGGCCGGGCTCGAACCGGCGACCTTCCGCGTGTGAGGCGGACGTGATAGCCACTACACTACGGAAACCTCGGTGAACCACGAGTGATCTTAAAACGAAGTGTTTCTAAACCACGTTAACGTTGTACTATGATCAAATTTTACTCCTTGAATTTCTGGGTGGATCACATGGAAATCCACGAAATATTAAAAACGCCGTTTGCTGCTTGCAAATATCTGCATTAGTTCCGGAGATATTTAAGTTTGAAAAATGTGTAAAATATACAAATGAAAGACAGCTAAATGTTATATCGAATCTATAAATAGAGCTATCTTGGTCAATTTGCAGCGGAAACTATTGAACCATTGTTCCCAGGGCAACTAACTGTTTTCCATTCCCCTCCAATCTGATTCAAATATTTTAGTGATTTTCAGCTGGAAAAACATTAAACAAGGCCACAAACACGACCTAACATAATTATATGCTTGCAGGATCATGCAGATGAGGCACCACTGGCAAATATCAAAATGGAACGCCAAAGGTGGCCAGAAAAGCTTTTAATATCGAGGAGGTCTGGACCCCAGCATGTTCCCATGGTAACAGAACTGTTTAGCTCATATTGTGGAGCACATCTAATAGAATCTTACCGCATATTTGCACATTTTAAAATCCTGAATATCTCTGGAACGAAAGGAGATCTTTAAAATAGTAAACAGCGTTTCTCTTCTCGTACAGTCTACTTTTTTGTGATTTAAAATGGCTTAGATAGGAAAGATGCGAATTTCATGATATATAGTAGCACTTTAAATGTACCGTCATGTAATTTTTTCAGTCGACCCCTGCGTGGACCTTAAAAATAAAACTATTATTGGATAACACAACCTTACAAAAATTCCCTGTTAAACAATATGTGAAGCTTCGATGAGCAAAAGTAATGAAAAAGTATTGAGAATTAAAAAGTTTGACCTTCTAAAGCACCGATGGGATTTGAACCCATGACCTCCTGTTTACGAGAGAGGAGCTCTAACCAACTGAGCTACGGCGCCCTACATTAGAGGGAGAGAGACTTCATGGATTCGAGAAAGAAACATCTGGTAGCCAGGAAAGAGAATTGTGTTCCCTTCGTAATAGAATTATTGTTGAAATTAAGAAGTTTGTGTATTTTTTTTTTTCATTATGTGGGGGTAATGGTTGTGTTTCTATGTCTGTTTCACTGCTGGGCTTTTTTTTCTCATTCTGATCAGATAAGGGATAAAACTGGTTTCATTTTTTTCAGACATTTGACCAACTAATCGCAATCGTTCGCTTGTTGATATTCATAGTTTTGTGACGTCTGTCAATCAAGACGGGCATGCTCTTTTTTTTTCTTTTTTCATCTTGTAGCTTGTACTGAGAAAGCAACAAATTTAATTGCGTTTTTGAAATTTGTAATTTCTGACGATCGAGGGACGAATTAGTCAGAGATTACTATTCTGAGAGCATGATGGAGAGGCTCGCGGGTTGTCCTGGGATGTTTAAGGACTTTCTTGCCTTTTGGCGGGAGACTTACGTCATTCTTGATCGGTCAGTCTTCGTGTTCGTCCAAAATTTTATTAAGCTTTGTTTTAACAGCGTCTTGTAAAATGTTCTAGCTTATCGATTTGTACCCTTTCCTCGGGGTTCTGAGGAATACGTTTCCACATATTTTTTGACCATATCTTAAGGGTACGCTTTTAGTGGTTTTTCGTATTTGGCGTAGCACAGGTTCTAATTGTTAGAACCAACAGTTTTAATTTGCAAGGAGATAGATTTTCTTATTAGACGGAATACATTTGCATCAGATAGCTGACTGACGCATCCTCAATAAACTATTCCCATTGAATGTCTCGTGTTAGTGCTGAGTCAGAATTGCTTTATTGACATGACGCGGAAGACTCCGTTAATCAGCGGAGTTGGACTGGTAACTACAACACAACACAGAACAGGTATATATTAAAACACCAGCTGAGTTAAGGGAGTAGCAGATTAAAGCATTTGTCTGAACAGTTTACTGTATGTCTGGCCTGTTGGTCTAGTGGCATGATTCTCGCTTAGGGTGCGAGAGGTCCCGGGTTCGACTCCCGGACAGGCCCAAATTGCTTTTCTAAAAATAAATAAATAATACTAATTAAAATAATCATAACAATAATTTTTTAGCAAACTAGTATTTTCCAAATTGTAGGTATGGTTGAGACATTCACTCGCTCTTTCCCTCTCTTCCTCGCTTCCTGTTAGACTTTTCGTGAATCCGCTGATCAATTTAAAGCGCATTTTAGTCACAGCCCAAGAGAATCCCAAGCGGCTTGCGGCTTTAATACGTGCATTTTCATCCTCCAAGAAAACATCAACGCAACGCGCGTGCTAACATTATCCGCGGGAGAACTGGCTACTATATCTAAAAAGAGTTTCAGAGGAATTACCTTGCTGTCCCGATACCGGCGAAATGTTTAAGCAACCTGCTAAAATACTCTACACCCTCAAAGATGTTCACATCAGGCTATACAAATAGGGGTTAAGGTTATGGATTGTTTGGACTGATGCGATCATGAAATGGGCGATGCCATCATCTTTATTTGTCGCCAAATCTTATCTTATACGGGCAAATTTGTGCCCTTTTACGAAAAATTACTGCCAAATTTGCTTTAACCGTCAAAAAACCAATAATGATAACGATCACGATAATAACGGTTTATTCTCATCACATCCGCGTAGTGGCTGTTTGTTTGAATAGACCTACTTACATGCAATACAACTAAAAATTACGTTAACAGGAGGAATGGATGGAATCCTGACGCTAACTATATAGAAAATAATTATCAAAACAAAAAGAACCGTCGCCGATTGCGGCACGGAAAGTTCTATGAAAGCATTTTGTACAATTTTTGTCAAATTTTGTGGTAGAAATTTTAACTTGCGTAAGGTTTCTGTTACATTATTGTATCTTGCTCGAAAGACATGAAAAGCCGTGCGCGAAAAACCGGGGGAGTTGGGTAATAACTGTCTTGGCCAATGAGACAACACAAAACAGGTGTTATAGAACCAGTTCGACAGAGAGAAGTAGATTAAGACCTTTGTTAGAAGACGTTCAACCATGTTTGGCCTGTTGGTCTAGTGGCATGATTCTCGCTTTGGGTGCGTTGCGAGAGTTGCCGTGGTTATCACGTCCGCTTTAACGCGGAAGGTCGCCGGCTCGAGCTTGGCCGGAAACACATGATTGTTACTAAATGTTTTTACTCAAATCTATGCAGCTCTTACAAAATTTGAGTCAGCGAAAACAAAACAAAAAGAAAAAAACGAAAGGTGTTGACGTAATCGAGCTTATTTAATTAAACTCGTGGATACGCGAAGCGTAGAAACGTGTTTGTTGTGGGAACTCCGATATGCAAATGTGTCACTCACTCACTCACTCAGGTGTAGACACTGCTCGTAATTAGTCGGCCCGAACGAGAGCGCCCGAGTCCGACGCCATGTTGGAATAGTAACTGTGGCCGACGCCATATTGGAATAGTAACTGTGGCCGACGCCATATTGGAATAGTAACCGTGCAGTCAGTGCGAGCTAACTACTCAACGCGTGCATCGTGCCAGCCCGATTATTGATGATTTTGTAGCTTTTACACGACCGTTAATATTAGGTGTTTCGCTAAATTGAAGTGGAGTTGACTTCGAATGTTCGAATTAGTACTATGGCCAACTTGAAGGCTAAATTTCAGGAGTATTTGAGTCGTCCAGGCGTTCAAAATGACCAGGAGATGTGGAAAGTGCTGGAAAGTGACCTGAAAAGCTAATGTGGTAAGCTTTGATGAGAAAGTCTCTCTGCTATAAGTTGACGGTTGAATGCAATTTCTGTGTTAAATAAAAGCTTTCGAATGACCCAAGGACAAAAGCCATCGCTTTAAACTTTTCCGTTCATTTTGTTTTGTTCCAGGGTAATTTAAATGGAATAACTAATCAATTTCTTTTTTACGTTTTGCTAATAAGATTTGGCGAAAAATAAAGATGATTACATCGCCCATTTCATGATCGCATCAGTCCAAACAATCCATAACCTTAACCCTATTTGTATAGCCTGATGTGAACATCTTTGAGGGTGTAGAGTATTTTGGCAGGTTGCTTAAACATTTCGCCGGTATCAGAAGAGCAAGGTAATTCCTATCAAACTATTTTTAGATATAGTAGCCAGTTCTCCCGCGGATAATGTTAGCACGCGCGTTGCGTTGATGTTTTCTTGGAGGATGAAAATGCACGTATTAAAGCCGCAAGCCGCTTGGGATTCTCCTGGGTTGTGACTAAAATGCGCTTTAAATTGATCAGCGGATTCACGAAAAGTCTAACAGGAAGCGAGGGAGAGAAGGAAAGAGCGAGTGAATGTCTCAACCATACCTACAATTTGGAAAATACTAGTTTGCTAAAAAATTATTGTTATGATTATTTTAATTATTATTATTTATTTATTTTTAGAAAAACAATTTGGGCCTGTCCGGGAGTCGAACCCGGGACCTCTCGCACCCTAAGCGAGAATCATGCCACTAGACCAACAGGCCAGACATACAGTAAACTGTTCAGACAAATGCTTTAATCTGCTACTCCCTTAACTCAGCTGGTGTTTTAATATATACCTGTTCTGTGTTGTGTTGTGGTTACCAGTCCAACTCCGCTGATTAACGGAGTCTTCCGCGTCATGTCAATGAAGCAATTCTGACTCAGCACTAACACGAAACATTCAATGGGAATAGTTTATTGAGTCAGCTATCTGATGCAAATGTATTCCGTCTAATAAGAAAATCTATCTCCTTGCAAATTAAAACTGTTGGTTCTAACAATTAGAACCTGTGCTACGCCAAATACGAAAAACCACTAAAAGCGTACCCTTAAGATATGGTCAAAAAATGTGTGGAAACGTATTCCTCAGAACCCCGAGGAAAGGGTACAAATCGATAAGCTAGAACATTTTACAAGACGCTGTTAAAACAAAGCTTAATAAAATTTTGGACGAACACGAAGACTGACCGATCAAGAATGACGTAAGTCTCCCGCCAAAAGGCAAGAAAGTCCTTAAACATCCCAGGACAACCCGCGAGCCTCTCCATCATGCTCTCAGAATAGTAATCTCTGACTAATTCGTCCCTCGATCGTCAGAAATTACAAATTTCGAAAACGCAATTAAATTTGTTGTTTTCTCGGTACAAGCTACAAGATGAAAAAAGAAAAAAAAAAGAACATGCCCGTCTTGAATGACCGACGTCACAAAACTATGAATATCAACAAGCGAACGATTGCGATTAGTTGGTCAAATGTCTGAAAAAAATGAAACCAATTTTATACCTTATCTGATCAAAATGAAAAAAAAAGCAAAGCAGTGAAACAGACATTACCCCCATTACCCCCACATAATGAAAAAAAAAAAAAAAAAAAAAAAAAAAATACACAAACTTCTTAATTTTAACAATAATTCTATTATGAAGAGAACACAATTCTTTTTCCTGGCTACCAGATGTTTCTTTCTGGAATCCATGAAGTCTCTCTCCCTCTAATGTAGGGCGCCGTAGCTCAGTTGGTTAGAGCGCCTGTCTTGTAAACAGGAGGTCATGGGTTCAAATCCCATCGGTGCCTTAGAGGGGTCAAACTTTTTAATTCTCAATACTTTTTCATTACTTTTGCTCATCGAAGCTTCACATATTGTTTAACAGGGAATTTTTGTAAGGTTGTGTTATCCAATAATAGTTTTATTTTTAAGGTCCACGCAGGGGTCGACTGAAAAAATTACATGACGGTACATTTAAAGTGCTACTATATATCATGAAATTCGCATCTTTCCTATCTAAGCCATTTTAAAGGACAAAAAGTAGACTGTAAGAGAAGAAAAACGCTGTTTACTATTTCAAAGATCTCCTTTCTTTCCTGAGATATTCAAGATTTTAAAATGTGCGAATATGCGGTAAGATTCTATTAGATGTGCTCCACAATATGAACTAAACAGTTCTGTTACCATGGGAACATGCTGGGGTCCAGACCTCCTCGATATTAAAAGCTTTTCTGGCCACCTTTGGCGTTCCATTTTGATATTTGCCAGTGGTGCCTCATCTGCATGATCCTGCAAGCATATAAATATGTAAGGTGGTGTTTGTGGCCTTGTTTAATGTTTTTCCAGCTTAAAATCACTAAAATATTTGAGTTAGATTGGAGGGGAATGGAAAACAGTTAGTTGCCCTGGGAACAATGGTTCAATAGTTTCCGCTGCAAATTGACCAAGATAGCTCTATTTATAGATTCGATATAATATTTAGCTGTCTTTCATTTGCATATTTTACACATTTTTCAAACTTAAAAATCTCCGGAACTAATGCAGATATTTGGAAGCGGCAAACGGCGTTTTTAATATTTCGTGGATTTCCATGTGATTGACCCAAAAATTCAAGGAGTAAAATTTGATCATAGTACCACGTTAACGTGGTTTAGAAATACTTCGTTTTAAGATTACTAGTGGTTCACCGAGGTTTCCGTAGTGTAGTGGCTATCACGTCCGCCTCACACGCGGAAGGTCGCCGGTTCGAGCCCGGCCGGAAACATTCTTTTTCATTTCTTTATTTGATTTCTGCAGTTTTTTTTTTATAATTCTACGTCTCGATTTCTTTATGGACTGTTTTATGGCAATGAAAATATACTCAAGTAATAGTAATTTTGTCAAGTAAATTAACCACAATTGAGAGATGTCAAAATAAAATAGAAGATTTTTCTGCGCCATTTCAATTATTTAGTGGTTATTTTTCTTTTGTAATCTCATGACAATAGTAATATAAGACTCTGTTTTCATGTAACAATCGGGAGATTAGCCCAAATGGTAGAGCGCCCGCTTTGCATTTGATTTAATATTATTTGGCAAGTTATTTTCTTCCAAATTTTACAAATAGTAGTAAGTCTTTTTAATTGCTGCGTTCGACGAAGTGGAATGCAAAGCTAATTTTGACCTGTGGCTTTTCAGAGTTGGTGTTCCTGTGCACGGTTATAGGCCGAAAAAAACACGTTCCTGTAAGGACACCAAAATGGCCACCCCGCTTGATTTTTGCAGGGCCATGTCACGGCCAGTAAACGGGTACCGTTTAATGCTAAGACATGTGATAAGACATGTGGCGAACATGTGAGTATGTGAGCAGGCCATATGAACTCGTCTTTCCGATGGATCTTTCTTTGAATTCTTTCCATTCAGTCGCCGTACGCTTCGCTATTATGTGCTCTCAGCGTTAGATTTTGGCGAATTTAAACGCTTCGACGGTTACATTTATCGAAATCTGAGGGAATTGTCCTTGTTTATTAACACTGACCACTTGGCTATGGGATGATGACCGTTGGAACAGCTACATTTTGATTGCATTTGTTGATTAGTTCCAGTCGCAACAGATAGCTCAGTCTTTATCCGGTCGAAATTTTATTGTTTGGAATCGGTGGAAAAGTACTCTGAAGACAAGACCCATAAGACTACTTTATTCATCAGGGGAAATACTCGAATTAGTCGCACGGAGTTTGTTTACGATAAACGACCACGCGAAACGAGCACGCGATTGCAAATGCTAGCTTAGAATAATGTATGTAATTTAAATATTCTATGTAACGTGATAGTCTACAGAAACTGGCAGCGTCACGCAACGTATCAACAAATCGTGACCTCTTCGCTAGTATGGACTTTGACACTATGCATATCTGACTGTAAAACCTCGATTGCTGGTGAAAAAGTTGAATTTCAGCCAGTGAAATCATTTATTTACGGTATATATATATCTAATCGAATTCGCAAAAACATGCCCGCTTTAAATCAAAGACAGTCCCAGCCGTCAGATGTCCTCTGACCACCCCCCTGGCTGCGAGATTGGCCAATCACGCATGCACGTGGCATGGGCCACTCCAGCAGGGTGCCATGTCAACATAGAAGCCTCAAGCAAGGTCAAACAACTGAGTAAAATACCCAGAAACACAGTCAACATCAAGCTTATTTAACACTGAAAACTCAAATTGTAGCTAGTTTGGAGTGGCAGTAAAAGACACCCTCCCCTGCCCCCTGCTTTTGACAGCTGGCCCCCAGCAAGCCACCAGCAGATAGGCCAGTCATTGGGCCATGTGCCCAGCCTAGCCTTGACGGAGCACACCCCCCCCCGCCCCCTGTGTTTAGGGTTGCTGGCTTAGCCTGGATTCGGGCTTCGCCCGAATTCAGGCGAAAACCTAGCGGGCTTAGATATATTCAAGTGAGAGCGGCGAACGCATTCTCATAATCTCTGATTACTACTAGTTTTAAATTAGTTGATGTGGTGTATTTCAATCTCTTTTTTCATTTTTGGTAAAACTTGACGAAAACTGGTAACCTGGATTTCAAAATAGCCTTGCAATACCAAAGGCATCTGTACAATGGGGGATTAGCTCAAATGGTAGAGCGCACGCTTAGCAAGTGGGAAATACCGGGATCGATACCCGGATTCTCCAAAATCAAGATTTTTGCTACCCATGTTAACATTTTTTTGGTCTTTTCTTTTCTGTTTGCAGTTCTTTTTTCCTCATTTATCTGCTCTTAAAACGCAGGTAGTGTGCCATGACTTCCTGCACAAAATCACTGTATTACTCATCATCAGTATTCACTGTTTTAGGATTCTCCACTGTCATTCGGATTCTCCAATTTTTTATTATAGATTTGTCGTTGGATATTTGTTTATTATTGTTATATTTTAAAACGTACATTAAAATTTTCTGTAGGAAACCGTGAACCCACTATACTCTCAATGTTGAGCAGATTTTCATTGAAAATATATTTATTGAATGCGATCATTATTTTGTTAAATATTTAAGAGGAGCTGGCTCACTGGTGGCGGAACCCAAGTAAGGCTTCTTCGGCACAAAGTGTCATGGCGTCAGTAACAGCGCACCAAAATCCACAATGGAAAAAATGGTGGCTTTACATTTTACGACAATGGATGGCGTACCTGGATTATCAAAGTATTGCAACCTTTGTCGCTGAATTACATTAATTCTGTACGCTAGGTTTAAAGCTTTAGGAAGTTTTCTGCACGTTTTTGATGAGCGTCTCTTGGGGATTTTGACGCTAAGAATTATTGGTAAATGCAGCAGTCGCCATCTTCTTGCCCACAGTGGATGTTTTGGGATAATTTTTAGATGGGTTTTCTGATCGCGACATCAACATGAACCCACAAGCTTATAGCTTAAATTTCATCGTGTTTAGTAAGTAATTATTATTATTATTATTATTATTGTTATTGTTATTATTACTTTTAAAAGAAACATACTAAAACACATTATATCTAATGTAGGGCGTCGTAGCTCAGTTGGTTAGAGCGGCTGTCTTGTAAACAGAAGGTCATGGGATCTAATCCCATCGGCGCCTTTGAGATGTCGCACTTTTTAATTCTCATTACGTTTGCTCATCGAAGCTTCACATTTTGTATTGCTGGTTTTCAGTGTCACGCAATTCAAAATAGATCAAAATAAAAAAACAAAACCGGTCAATAGATAAAGTCCAGAATCTGGGAAATAAAAGAAGGTAAATATGCAAAGACTCTCGCCAAAATTCTGGTCACAGCAATTTTTCTTATGCGAGATATGCGAAGAAATTTTTTACCCAAATTTACAGAGATTTGTATGGAGACGCCATGCTGGTGCCCATCCATATGGGCACCAACATGGTGGCCGGAAACCACCAGAAACATCTGTCACTGAGTTTTGATACAAAAGCGTGAGTTTGTCCCTCGAGAAACTCTAAAACATTAAAATAATACTTTTTCTCAGACATGAACTATTCAGATAGCCAAGTTCCCCGAAATAAGTCACTTTTTTAACCATTATGACAGCTCTCTAGGCCGTCATGTAAATGCCGCGTCACGCAAAAGCTTAGAAATTCAAGCGTAGTGTATCACAAAACCAAGAACCCATTCGGAGCGAAAATTTGTATGAATATTAGTTTTCAGCTGCTCTTATACATCATTAAAGTAAAATCTCAGGAAGATCAATAGTTTCGTTGTTTGAATTTTAGTGACGTCATGTGAAAACCAGCTATAGCTGGGAATTTTTGTATGGTTGTGTTATCCATTGGATTTACTTTTAAGTTCCAGGCATGAGTCGACTGAAAAATTATTTGACGGTACATTTAAAGCGGCGCGGTGGCCTCATGGTTAGTGCGCTCGTCTCCGGATCGAGCGCTCCGGGTTCGAGCCCTGGCCGGGGACATTGTGTTGTGTTCTTGGGCAAGACACTTTACTCTCATAGTGCCTCTCTCCACCCAGGTGTATAAATGGGTACTGGCAAACTTAATGCTGGGGGTAACCCTGCGATGGACTAGCATCCCATCCAGGGGGGAGTAGAAATACTCGTAGTCGCTTCATGCTACAGAAACCGCTACTTGGCTTGCATGCAGACTTTACCTTTTTACCTTAGTAAGTAATGACTATTCATTCATTCATTCCAGATTCTTAGCAAAGCTGTCGTTGCCTTCAGTTAATTTTCAATCTTTTAATTTCTGCTCTGGAAACAGAGTGTGAGGAGAGTAACACGTGCTGTCATCATGCGCAGCTTTTTGCTTCACTAATAGGACAACCAAGTACAACTCTATCAGCATGTTTATGCTACTTTTTTTTAAAAGCAGTTTAAAAACTCCCTTTTCTGTTTTGATAAGGACTGCACGCAAACAATAGCAAGCCAAATTTGTGTTTCTCTTTTTGCTTTCTTTGCGCGGGAAATGTTTCTTTGCTCATTTAAAAAAGACATTTCCAGGGCAGCAGATATTTATTAAAACATGTTCAAAGAAGGCTCTGTATATGGTAAACAAATCAAAGGGAGAGTTTCACAGTTCAACGCAAGCCCTAGCTTTTGCGTAAGATTGAAATATCTTTTTCGCTTACTTTCTTCGCTTTTCCTCTTTCGCTCGTTCGTTCAGTTCTTTACATGCAATAAGCCAGTGATAAAAAATGCCAAAGAAATCGATGCTGTTACGACTTGAAAAATATTTTGACAAAAAAGTAAACATGGGGCCTATCCGGGAGTCGAACCCAGGACCTCTCCCACCCGAAGCGAGAATCATACCACTAGACCAACAGGCCAGACTACTACAAACTACGATAAATTTGGTTTAAAACACGTTAATTTACCAGTACGTTACTACCTTCAAGTAGGGTAACATCAAGAAAGTTAAAGTGTGAGAATTTCTGGATCAACTTATGAATTTTGTCCTTATATTTTGTTGCTTCTTCTTTCTTTCTTTTTTAATCAAAGCAACGTGCAAATAAAAAAAAAACAAAAAAAAAACAAGGCAGGTACTGCATAGGCCGGAATTATTGGGATTTTTACGCTACCGTACGAAACATGTTTCATGTATTATATAGCATATAAGGTTCTGAATTTGTAATTTCTAACCAATCAAATTCAACAGTACCACTATTTAACCGTAGAATCTTCTGTTCTAAGCGCAAAATAGGTCGGTGAGTTTACTTCTGTTCAAAAACAGAAATCAGAAACAAATCAGTAGATAGTATTATCTCAGCTGGCTTACTTAAGCAAGAAGATGGTCCGTGTGAGGGTCGAACTCACGACCTTGGCGTCATCAGCACCAAGCTCTTTATTCTCGTTGCTGTCTTAATTAGTATAAGCTGTAATACGAAAGGTTGGGTACAGTGAGATTGAGAAACCGCTTAAGAATTTGGCATCATGAGCTTCTGGGTAATTAGCTCAAATGGTAGAGCGTCCGCTTAGCATAAGGGAGGTACCGGGATTGATACCCGGATTCTCCAGGTTGTTTTTTCCTTCAAAATCATTATTTTCCCAGATTCAACAACTCTTTCTTATGTAACAAGAAGATCTGTTAGATCTTATAACCGCGCTTTTAAAATTTAACTGTTTGCTTAGCACTACCGTCGGAACGCAGTGCACATTCCAAAGCAGTCATTGATGATTCTTTTCTTATTGTAGACATCACATCACTTGATCAACACAAACTGTATTATTGCATCATCAGTGGTAGCCATTGAGAAATCTCCGATGACGTAATGGTCTTAATCTTTGTAGAACTTTCTTCGGGATATGTATGGGCATGAGCGATATGAATGACACGATAACAACACTATTAACAACAGCTTTTTTTCTTAAAAGTCATGATCAAATTTAATTGGTGTTTTCCACGAGTAAAGGGCTAGCAAAGTAGTCACACAAGTCATATAATTTAATAATAAAACTCTATCCCGACCGATGTGTCGATTTTGGTCACTCCAGTGACCACAGATTGAAAACGTGACAGAAAATTGGCGTTACTTTCGATTCTCACAAATTTGGACAGTGTGATGATCTCATCATTAGCCAATTATAGGCCATCTTTCAGCTCTTTTCCTCATATCCCCCCTCGGGAGAATTTTGTCAAGTTAGCTAATTTAGTATGCAAGCCACCGTAATGGCGGTCGCCGTCGACGAAATGTTTATTTGCTCAAAATTGGCGCAAAATCTTTCGGAGATGGAAATCAGGACATTTGTAAGGATACAGAAAGTAATTTGGGGCCGGTTGCTGGCTTCTAAGGCTGAATTTATCCAGAAGTAAGCTGTATTTTCGTTTTCGTGCCGAAAGCCATGCGATGAAATGTTATCGGCTTGTTCTGCCGTCTTGTTCTGTTTTTCTCTTGGTCTTTCTTGTAGCCCGCCGAGGCCAGTCTTTCGTCTAAATCAGTTGAAAAAAGTTCGAAAAAGATGTTCCCATTCAAGTTTAAGCTCTCAGGCGATAATTCTGGAGATTTCTGGCCGAAACGTTCGGCTTTGTTATGTTCGTGTTTTTCGGTTGCTATGGGCGACCGTTGCTCCCTTTGTTAGGTCAAGTCTGGGGAGTGAGGTCACAAAAAAATTCCAATTAATTCTGGTTTTGTCCGATTTCGCTGAAATTTTAACACGATAAAGCTGGATTGTTAACGAATAGATTTACCGCCTGCCGATGTGTGGTAGCTATTAACGCTGAAGTGTTATATCGCTTCGAAGTCAGGGTTTTGAAGAGATTTTTTTGCAACGTGTGGGTTCGGCGTGATTTTGTAATCGGAGGTTTTTGTTGACCCCGAAGGAAAAAATATCCGGAAAGGGTCATTTCATCGACGATTCAAAGGAATATAAATATGTGTATGTTCCGAGCTAAATTTCTGCTGAAAAAATATAATTTTTGACGAACGCTGGGTTTTTAATTTTTTTCCCGCGAAAGTCAGTATCGGAGATGAGATTTATTAATGTTTCAACAGCTTTTGGCGAGTAAACATCACAGGTTGCGTGACTGAAAATTTGGCCGAGTGGAAGCCTGGGTCTGGTCGCAGACAAATCTGCGGAAAAAAAAAAAAAACACGGATAAACCATGAACCGCGCTCGGCCCATGGCCGCGCGGTTAAATACGGGTGTATGTTTGCAATTAAAAAGTATCACCTTTGGCAGAACCTTAGTCGGACCAATGTGGTGTTTGGCTTATGCTTACATAGGAAAAAATTAAAATCGTGATTCTAGCGGAACACAACATCAGTGAATTAAAGCGTCTGCATGAATTAAATAATAAAATAGCTTTACTTTCTGTCCATCATCATTAAATAGGAACTGAACCGAAAAGACCTAAAACTCGGTATAAATTTGTTAAGAACAGCATATAATAGTAGGCTGAACCTTAGGCCATTTTAGAATCAATGGCAATCTATAACATCAGTCAGTAATTACATTTACCTTTCATGTATGAAGCAGCAGATGGCAGTCTGAACACAACACTGATTCTCGCACGTGGATTAAATGCTCTGTTTGTTTTAATCTTTCGTGCTATGAAATAAATACTAAGTGATTACGATCGGCGCATTTTCAATTAATTTCCTCTCCCACGAGAAAGCAAAATTAATATAAAAACTGCCATCGCTGTACCAACTACTGAGCTGGATTAAAAAGTTTCACAAGATTTCATTGTTAAACAATTTCATTCTCCGAAGAACGATTCAATTTTTTAAAATTGCGTTTGCTGTCATTTTTAGACAAAAAAATTGATTACTGCTTTGCATTAAAGGTTGATTGCTTTTATGATACCTTTCAGGAAGGCTTACTTTAATTTATTACAAGCCATTTGCTTTGGCACAAACTTCAACGTTCAACAGATCTTCAATCGCTACCAAGTAACGAATCTGAGAAAGAGAATGTCTTTAAACATTTCAGGGAATTCTACAACGAACGGGACAATAGTGGAGTTGGTAAAGAAAGCCTCAAATGGAAAACTTTATCTTACGATCGACAAATTATTGATTTGTTTGTCAGCGTCAGTAATTATCGGAGTTGGAATCGCTGAAAATATTTCAGTCCTGTTAACAATCAAGAGAACCCAGTCGCTTCAAACCACTCAGAATTATTTATTGGCAAATCTAGCGGCTGCCGATGTTACAAGTCTCCTGTTTTGTGGTTTTCGCCTCATCCCAATGATTAGGGTCCTTCCAGATGGAGCTGTTGGAACTGTTCTCTGTATGTTCTTTGTCGGCTTCAACGTTCCTCTGACTGCTACGGTTGTCTCGGTATTCACGCTTACAATCCTAGCAATAGAACGTTATAACGCAGTAGTAAGACCATTACGGATGTTGCAGCTTACGAGACTGAGAAACGGTTCGATACGCGATTATTGGCACATGGATGGCCTCCGTTGCCTTAAACACACCATTGTTTGTGTACAAACAATACGGTCAGAACGCAGAGTTAACTCACATTATCTTCTACATAATTTTTGTTTTCGTTCTTCCTTTTCTCATTATCAGCTTTTGCTACAGTAAACTTGTGAAATCGCTCAATCACAGAAGTGCGGTTACACCTGACAGTAATATCCCAGAAAAAGAACTCATGCGACAACGAAAACAACTCTTGAAGATGTCACTGACAGTTACTTTTGTTTTCGGGGCGTGTGTTTTACCTACCAGTGTTGTTACTGCCCTTCGCTATTTTCGGCTGGTAAGCCAAACCGTGCGGGCTTTTGGGCTATTGCTGCTTTTTATAAGTTCTGTGGTAAATCCATTCATTTATGCATTTCACAGCTCAAATTATCGACGCGCTTTTTAAAACATTACTCAAATGTAAATAGACGACCTGGATTACATTGGTCCCGTTAGTCCAGCGACATTTCTTTGTTCGACTTGTCTCGTTTGATGAGTTTACATTTCTTTCCTCTTTCGTTGCTGTACGAGTAGTTCGCTCGACGTTGGGGGGCTGGGGGTGGGGGCGGATAACTACGATGGACTAGCATCCCATCCATGGGACAGAAAAATACTCTCAGTTGTTTAATACAACGGAGACTGGGATAAGCTCTGCCGCAGGCGCTCTACCATTTGAGCTAATTCCCCAAAGCGTAAGCATATACAAGTTGCTATAACTATTGAAAAACCAATGTTTGAGGCATGACCTGGTAATTAGTTTTAAGCTTTTTTCTAAACAATTTACTTAGGATTTCATTTTAGAAAAACATAATTTAATAAAATATGTTGCTTTTCAATCTAGTTCCTTGTTATTTAGAACATGAGCTACGGATATTGACGACACATTATTGGAAAGCATATGAGAAACAACTGCCAATAAATAATTTCGGCATAACTATATTTCAACAAAAATGTCCTCATCATTTGAGAAAGCACGTTAACAATATATACATACATCTTAAAGAATAAAACCAAATCAGTTTGAACAAAGCCAATGAGCGGGTGCTGTTCCTCATTAGGCCAAACTTTTGATAACGTTCTTGTACAAAGGCGGTAATACTTTAAAAAAACGGCACCGAGGTTAATTTGTCTGGTCCATTAGCTCAGTCGGTAGAGCTTGGTGCTGATAACGCCAAGGTCGTGAGTTCGACCCTCACACGGACAAAATTGTCCTTTTAAGTAAACCAGCTGGAAAATACCATTTTAAGATTTCTAGCTGACTGTACTCTGATTTCTCTTTTCCTTTATTTTTTTCATTAGTTAATTCCCCCTGATCAGTTCAAAACAAGACGACTAGATCAAAATTACTTTAGTTTAATGTTTTCCCAGAGGTCGTTGGAAATGTTTCCCGGCCTACAGAAGGACTTGGTTAAGTCATATTTTAATCTAGAAGGGCTTCGTAGTAGTCACTTGGAATTGTCTGCGCAAAAATGAAAGTGATTCTTTAAAGAAGAAAGGTATTCCGTTGTTTCATATGGCCGTTGTGGCGTCACAAAAACCATCGTAAAATTGTCTGTTTGTTTATGATGTTGTTTTCATTGACAAAAGAGTATTAAAAAAGGCCTGTCCGGGAACGGAACCCGGGACCTCTAACACTAAAGCGAGAATCATACCACTAGACCAACAGGCCACACGTGGTTGGACATCATTTGACAAAGGTCTTAATCTACCTTTTTCTGTTGAACTGGTACTGTAACACCTGTTATGTGTTGTCTCATTGGCCAAGATATTTACTATCCAAATCTTCCGGGTTTTCACTTTTCGTGTCTTTCTAGCATGATACAATGTAGCAGAAATCTTACACAAGTTAAAATTTCATCCACGAAAATTAATTTGATGAAAATTGTACAAAATCCTTCGAAGGAAGTCTCCGTGGCGCAATCGGTTAGCGCGTTCGGCTGTTAACCGAAAGATTGGTGGTTCAAGCCCACCCAGGGACGGCTCTTTTTGTTTTGGTAAGTATTTTCTATATAGTTTATTCCATTCATCCATCCTGTTTGCATAATTTTTAATTGTAGTACTCGTAAGTAGATCTTCTCAAGTAAATAGGCACTGTGCGGATGTGATGCGAATAAACCGTTATTATCGTGATTTCTGATCTCATCAGATAGGAGGCCGACAGTGGAAATGCGACAGGAGCAGTTTTTATTGACTTATCAAAGGCATTCGATACCATCAGTCATTCCGTTTTATCGAGTAAACTGTCCCGTTATGGAGTATATAATATGGAACTGTCATGGTTTACTGATTATTTATTCCATCGCAAGCAGATCGTTCAATTTCATGGTGTGCTTTCTGAACCAAATCTAATTAACACTGGAGTTCCTCAAGGAAGTATTCTTCGGCCCCTCCTTTTTCTCATCCTCTTTAATGATGTGCACAGTCCCCTGCGTCATTGTAAGATTATCACTTACGCTGACGATACGGTGATTTTTACATCCTCAAGTGATATCGATGCGATACAAAGCAGCCTTTCACAGGACTTAGATAATCTCTCTAACTGGTTTCGTGATAATGAACTTACTTTTAATCTGAAGAAAGGAAAATCTGAGGTGATGCTGTTTGGTACCGGTAAGCGGTTGAATCTGTTTCAAGGCTGTCAAGTCAAGCTCTCAGTCAACGGTTTTCCCATCAACACCACTGCATGTTATAAGTACCTCGGCGTGCATCTGGACCCGACACTTAATTTTGGAACTCATTTTCAAAAAATTTACAAGAAGGCAGCAGGAAGAGTGAACCTCTTACGGCGCATCCGTTCCAGTATTGATACTTTTACTGCCCAACGAATTTACCAATCGATGATTATGCCAATATTTACGTATTGCGGCTATACTAGTCTTGGATGGTCAGAGTCCCGCAAACGCATGATCCGGTCCATTGAGACGCGAAGCCTCGAAATCATTTCCCCAAAATGCAGTTCGCAGAACTGTGATCTTCGATTTTTAACTGTTGATAGCTTTTCACAAAAAAGAGCGTGCTGCTTTGTATTTGACTGCCTTAATGGAACTGCATGCTTTCTATTTAAAGACTATTTTCACCGATTACATCATAACGCTTTAAACACTAGAAACAATGGGAAAACAGCAAAACTACCAAAAGTCAGACTGGATTTTGTGCGCCGTAGCTTTTATTTTTTAGGTGCCTCGATAATTAATTTATTGCCTTTAAGTTTAAGAAACATTAATGCTAGAGTTTTATTTAGGAAAGCCTTGGACGATTATTTCTTGTTATTCCTATTGTATTTTTAACGGTTTTTAATATGTATCTTATTTTATATATCTTGATAATTCTTGTTTATTAGTTTTTAATTCTTAGCAGGACCCCGTTGATAACAGTACTTTGTACTGAAGGGTTATCTTGAGGAAACATTTTTTTCATTTTTTTATTTGACTTTGGCAGTGTTTTTATGATTGCATGCTCGATTTCTTTATGAACTGTTTTATGGCATCTTGTATTTTGAGGGTGAAAATATACAAATAAGAGTAATTTTGACAAGTAACTTAACCATAATTGAGAGATGTGAAAATATAATGGCGGACTGTGCTGCATCAGTTAAATCATTTAGTAGTTATTTTTCTGTTGTAATAATATGACAATAGCTTGTACCATATATGCTAAATATGTTCAAACATTCTTCCAAAAATAGTAATTTATTTTATCTAAAACTCTGTTTTTTTTTCATGTAACAATCGGGGGATTAGCTCAAATAGTAGAACGCCCGCTTTGCATGCGGGAGGTACCGAGATCGATACGATAATGTTATTTTACTCCAAAAGACAAAATTTAGACCAAGAGTGACTTTTTAATATTATTTGGCAACTTATTTTCTTCAAAATTTTACAAATAGCATTAAGTATTTTTAAATGTTCTAAATTCTTTAATGTGGTGTATTTAAATCTCCTTTAAATCTATGGTCCGTTAGCTCAGTCGGCAGAGCGTGGTGTTGATAACGCCAAGGTCGTAAGTTTGACCCTCACACGGACCAATATTTCTTTTGACTAAATCAACGGGAAAATACTATCTTAAGATTTTTATCTGATTTATCTGATTTCTCTTTTCCTAATTCTTGACCTTTATTTCAATTAAAAACCTGTTTTTATATATTTGTTTTGATCGCTACAAAACAAAAGGACTAGATCAAATTTACCTTTGTCTATAATGTTACTACATGTAGCTGAAAACCCGGGGAGGGGGGTACTTTAGGATTTTCTGGGCAGGGATGTTCCGCTGGGACCCCAGTTTATAATATCCAGTAGTGTTTTATGATAGTCATCTATCGACGCTGTTGAGGCCGAGTTGCAAAAATTTAAACTTGCCGATTTTATTTTTTTATATTTATAAGTGGCAATTCCTGGTTTCCTTAGTTTAGATAAAATCTTCAACCAACTGGTCAGTTTCGTGAATAATGATACTCTATTCTAGACCCAAACGCTCTGATTTATATACACTATGCTAGAGTAAACTGCTTGAAAACCATACCCTTTACTGCGGCACTTACCTATATAGCCCATATCCGCCAGTATTTTCCCCCCACCCCGGGGGGCTGGAGAGTACCGGTTTGAAAAATATGGGTGCCAACAGAAACACTTGATTAAGTCATATTCTAATATAAAGAGGCTTCATTGTGGTCGGTTAGAATTGTTTGCACAAAAATGAAAGAAATTTGTTTTTAAAGGGGGAAGGTAATTCACTGTTTCATATGGCATTCGTGACGTCACATAAGCCATCGTAGCTTGTTTCGTTTTGATGTCGTGTTTATCAATAAAAGAGTATTAAAAGGGCCTCTCCGGGAGTCGAGCCCAGGACCTATCGCACCCTAAGCGAGAATCATGCTCCTAGACCAACAGGCCAAACGTGGTTGAATATTCATTTGAAAAAGGTCTTAACCTACTTCTCTCTATTAAACTGGTACTATATAACACCAGTTATTTGTTGGCTTATTGACTAAGACAGTTACTATCCAACTTCCCTGGTTTTTCGCTTTTCATGTCATTCGAGCAAGATACAATAATGTAGCAGAAACCTTACGCAAGTTAAAATTTCATCCACACAATTTAACTTGATGAAAATCGTACAAACACCGTCCATGTAAGTCTCCGTGGCGCAATCGGTTAGCGCGTTCGGCTGTTAACCGAAAGGTTGGTGGTTCAAGCCCACCCGGGGACGATTCTTTCTGTTTTGATAATTGTTTTCTGTATAGTTAGCGTCAAGAGTCTATCCTGTTAGCGCAATCTTTAGCTGCATTGCATGTTAGTAGGTCTTGTCAAACAAACAGCCACTACGCGGATGTGATGTGAATAAACCGTTATTATCGCGATCGTTACCGTTATTGGTTTTTTGACGGTTGAAGCAAATTAGGCTGTAATTTTTCATAAAAGGGTACAAATTTGTCCATATCTGACCAATCCAATTAGTATTATAATTTGTGCGTTCAATATTGCGTCTTTACTCTTCAAATGTTTGTCTTATTAACGTAATCACATCACCTTTATTACCGCCGCGTGCATTAATCGCCTGCTCCCGTGACTAGAAGTTGAAGGACTTGAACATAAGCATACTTTTTGTGATATATTAAAACGTTGCTTTATAAACAGCATACCTTGCCCCTAGACAATCGTTTAGTTCTTAATTAAGGATATCTGAGACATTTGACGGCTAATATTGGCTTGCTCATTTGACGGTTGTCGATAAAAATATTGCGCTTTTCCCTATTACCTACATCAATCAATCAATAAAACACAACTTTCCACTTGTAAATGGGGCACTGGTTGCTGCACTGGATTAGCTGTACCTGGTTAGCCCAGCATCAAGTAAGGAACAGCCCCCGTTTATTGATAACTTCAGATAAGCTTAGATAGTGTACGTTATATGAAACTGAACAAATACATTCAAAACTAGTGTGCCTGCTGCCCGCCAAGAAAAACCCCCTTTTCTTTAGGAGGAGCGCTAGTCTAGAATGATTCCCCAAGTAAAATCCTGCCAACACACGATCTCGGTTCTGATGTTGCCATGACAACTGCCAAATGTCCGGCGAACCGTGAAAACGTAAATTTGTTGCTATTCTACGAACCGCAGCAAATAGCAAGCTTTGACGGTTGACGGTTAATGTTTTGGCCATTTGACCGTTAACCCCATTGAGATCCTCTGCCTAACGCTAAAACAAGGATAACATCGTTTTTGAAAAACTTTAATATTGAGCATCGTGAGAAGCAGGCAAATGTTCAACTGTTTGCTGTACTTCGTAGACTTATTTTTTCTGTCTTCCTGATCAAAAAACTAGAAACTGCCAGTTCCTGATTGGCACACCACTGAGTATGGCAGCTTTCATTCGTAAACGGTTTCAGTAGTGTAGTGGTTATCACGTCCGCTTTACACGCGGAAGGTCACCGGTTCGAGCCCAGCCGGAAACACATGATTGTTTTTCCTATGAGGCTAAATCTTGCTACCCAACTCTAGCCAACTCTTACAAAATTTTGAGTCAGTAAAAAGAAAACAAAAGAAAAAGAAACGAAAGGTGTCGACGTAACTGAGCTCCATTAATCCTTTATCCTTTAGCAACTTCATATTAGGATCCATACCTTAAATAACGCTATCGAGCTATGATCTTAATCAAGCTTATGTTATTGATTGTTAGTGGGTTGGTAACCAGAAATGTACGAGTTTAGTCGGAGAAACCAAAAATCTATTCGCAATTAGTTGACGGTTGATTACAATTTTTGTGTTAAATGTTAATTTACTCTTTTGTATTCTCCAACGACAAAACCATCGTTTTAAACTTTTCTATTCTTTTTGTTGTGTGTTGTTTTTTTATTAAATACTACTGCCTTTGTACAAGAACGTTGTCAAAAGTTTGGCCTAATGAGGAACAGCACCCGTTTATTGGCTTTGTTTAAACTGATTTGGTCTTATTCTTTAAGATGTATGTATATATTGTTAACGTGCTTTCTCAAATGATGAGGACATTTTTGTTGAAATATAGTTATCCCAAAATTATTTATTAGAAGTTGTTTCCCATTTATTTTCTAATCATGTCTCGTCAATATCAGTAGCTTATGTTCTAAATAACAAGGAACTAGAATGAAAAGCAACATATTAAATTATCTGTTTTTCTAAAATGAAATTCTAAGTACATTTAGAAAAAAAATAAAACAAATCACCAAGTCATGCCTCTAACATTGTTTTTTCAATAGTTATAGTATTTTGTATATTGAACCAAATGCTTACGGTTTGGGGAATAAGCTCAAATGGTAGGGCGCCCGCTTAGCATGCGGGAGTTACCGGGATCGATACCCGGATTCTCCAGCAGTCTTTACTTTACTAGCTAATATGCAGCTTTACTTTTTTTTGAAGGCAGATTTTTTTCGGACCATTGTTGTACAAGTAAAGGTTTGTAAACTTTTTATTTGGATAATTTTCTCTGGCTATCAGAGAAGATGAGAATACTCCTATTAAAAAATTTTCCGCTGTCGCTCTAAAACTACGTGGACTTCAATCGACCAGCGGTAAACAGGCAATACCCAGAGCACCTTTCGGTATATTTGTCGCGCGGTACGCTTTGTAGCGCAACTTTTCTCAAAACAGCTGTATGACACAGATATCACAAAGATTCTTTGAAGAATTACTCTTTCCTTTGCGACTTGCTTTATTGTAACCTGGCAGTTAAAGGTTGAATTTCATCTTTTAGAACTGAAATTGACGCCCTCCTTTGGCACGGAATGGTAAGGAAAGGTTAAATGGCCGCACCCGGGCCTTGCTAGCCCACACACTGCAGATCTAATCTAGTCTCCGTTGTATTAAACAACTGAGAGTATTTTTCTTTTCCATGGATGGGATGCTAGTCCATCGTAGTTATCCGCCCACACTCCCAGCCCCCCACCGTGGAGCGAACTACTTTTACAGCAATGAAAAAAGAAAGAAATATAAATTCATCAAACGAGACAAGTCGACCAAAGAAATGTCGCTGAACTAACGGGACAAATGTAATCCAGGGCGTCTATTTACATTTAAGTAATTTTGTGAAAGCGCTTTATACTCTGATAAAACATCGGTTTTTGACCAATCAGAGCGTGCGCAGGGTCCTATCTATATCATAATGGTCATTTATTCGCCATATAATTCTTGAAATTTTCCACGCGACTCTTGCGTAGATCTTAAAAGTAAATCCATCGGATAACACAACCAAAAAAATTCCCAGTGGTACAACATGTGAAGCTTCGTTGAGCAATTTTCGAAAGTAATAAAAAATTAAAAAGTGCAATATTTGTAAGGCACCGATGGGATTTGAACCCATGACCTCCTGTTTACTAGACAGGCGCTCTAACCAACTGAGCTACGGCGCCCTACATTAGATAACCTCGTGTATTATTGTTTACTCGTTTATTTTTTAAAAATAAAAAGAAAAAAAATTATAAAGAAAAAAACATTGTTAATACATATAGTACTAAGTTGGTGACATGTCCATTTCACGCTTGGTAATTTCCAGCAGTATTAAGATAGCTCAATACCTCTTAGGGTGTTCAGCCTCAAAAGGTCCACAGCGGGAGCTTTCGTGTTTCCTTTCAGCGTATTGAGCCAAAAAAATATGACAGGAGATAATGTGTTGTTTTAGAATTGGTACTTCTTAGGGGTCCCTCGGGGACCACCTGGGCTTTGATTGGGCGTTTGAAAGGCGGGCTCCGAAAAGTTCCAGAGGTCAAATTCTTAAAAAAAAAGATACCAGAAAGGGTTAATTCCTAGGGTTGGTATGGGAGATGGACGCTCCGGGTCATGAGCTCCTGATCTTGCTTTATTGACGGGACGCAGAAAAATAATCAGCGGAGTTGGACTGGTAACTACAAGACTACACAGAACAATAACCATAATAACAAATGTTTGCCAGGGAACATACTTCATCAAAGGTGTTCTTCATTGGGGCCCTACAACTGTTCTCAGATAAGTCTACACATTGTGCAACAACATTTACACAAATCTCAACATGGAAAAACATAGTATTAATTCCAAGTTTGAAGTGAACTATTCTCTGCCAAATATTGTTTAAGTGGGCCCAACTTAGTCAACTTGTGAGGTTCCTTAAAGAACAAGTTCGCATTTAGCGACTATAGTTTCACGTGCCTTGCAGCTGCAAGATGGCAGGATTCGATGTCCCGTGGAGAGAAATCTCGAATGTTTTTTTTAACTGCCGGCTTCCTACCTTTTTTTTAACTTTCTATCTTTATTGCTAGCAAATATCATTTTTTTTTTTTGTTTTCTTTAACTTCCTAGCTTGATTTTCTGTTTATTTTTGGACAATGTGGAGATAATTGTAAATAAAATCTGTTTCTGGAAAGAAAAGTAGGGGTCACCAAGCTCGTTAAATCCAAGCAAAGCTATAGCAGTGGCCATCTGCCTTATCATTGTTCATTCTAGTACTTAGCGCGCGCACTTGATACATGACGTGGCTCTCTCTTCATCCTCTCCTGATACCGGCGAAATGTTTAAGCAATCTGCCAAAATACTCTTCACCCTCAAAGATGTTCTCATCATGCTATACGATAATAGGGGTTAAGGTTATGGATTGCTTGTAATGGAATGGTCAATGTCATCATCTCTCTTTTTCGCCAAATCTTATTAGCAAAACGTATAAAAGAAATTGATTAATTACTCCATTTAAAATACCCTGGAGAAAAACAAAAACAATTGAAAAGTTTAAAACGATGGTTTTGTCGTTGGAGAATACAAAAGTTGAAATTGACTAAAATTGCAATCAACCGTCAACTAATTGCGAATAGATTCTTGGTTTCTCCGACTAAAACTCGTACATTTCTGGTTACCAACCCACTAACAATCAATAACATAAGCTTTGTTAAGATCATAGCTCGATAGCATTATTTAAGGTATCGATCTTAATATGAAGTTGCTAAGAGATGAAAGATCAATGGAGCTGAGTTACGTCGACACCTTTCGTTTTTTTTTTTCCTTTTGTTTTGTTTTTGCTGACTCAAAATTTTGTAAGTGGTGGGTAGCAAGATTTAGTCTCATAGGAAGAACAATCATGTGTTTCCGGCTGGGCTCGAACCGGCGACCTTCCGCGTGTAAACGGACGTGATAACACTACGGAAACCGGTTACGAATGAAAGCTGCCATACTCAGTGGTGTGCCAATCAGGAACTGGTAGTTTCTAGTTTTTTGATCAGGAAGACAGAAAAAATAAGGCTACGAAGTACAGCAAACAGTTGAACATTTACCTACTTCTGACGATGCTCAAAATTGAAGTTTTTCAAAAACAACGCTATCCTGGTTTTAGCGTTAGGCAGTGGATCTCAATGGGGTTAACCGTCAAATGACCAAAACATTAACCGTCAACCGTCAAAACCGCAATATTTTTACCGTCAACCGTCAAATGAGCAAGCCAATATTAGCCGTCAAATGTCTCAGATATCCTTAATTAAGAACTAAACGATTGTCTAGGGGCAAGGTATGCTGTTTATAAAGCAACGTTTTAATATATCACAAAAAGTATGCTTATGTTCAAGTCCTTCAACTTCTAGTCACGGGAGCAGGCGACTAATGCACGCGGCGGTAATAAAGGTGATATAATTACGTTAATAAGACAAACATTTGAAGAGTAAAGACGCAATATTGAATGCACAAATTATAGTACTAATTGGATTGGTCAAATATGGACAAATTTGTACCCTTTTATGAAAAATTACAGCCTAATTTGCTTCAACCGTCAAAAAACCAATAATGGTAACGATCGCGATAATAACGGTTTATTTACATCACATCCGCGCAGTGGCTGTTTGAGAAGACCTACTAACATGCAATGCAACTAAAAATTACGCTAACAGGATGGACTCTTGACGCTAACTATACAGAAAACAATTATCAAAAAAAAGAATCGTCCCCGGGTGGGCTTGAACCACCAACCTTTCGGTTAACAGCCGAACGCGCTAACCGATTGCGCCACGGAGACTTACATGGACGGTGTTTGTACGATTTTCATCAAGTTAAATTGTGTGGATGAAATTTTAACTCGCGTAAGGTTTCTGCTACATTATTGTATCTTGCTCGAATGACATGAAAAGCGAAAAACCAGGGAAGTTGGATAGTAACTGTCTTAGTCAATAAGCCAACAAATAACTGGTGTTATATAGTACCAGTTTAATAGAGAGAAGTAGGTTAAGACCTTTTTCAAATGAATATTCAACCACGTTTGGCCTGTTGGTCTAGGAGCATGATTCTCGCTTAGGGTGCGATAGGTCCTGGGCTCGACTCCCGGAGAGGCCCTTTTAATACTCTTTTATTGATAAACACGACATCAAAACGAAACAAGCTACGATGGCTTATGTGACGTCACGAATGCCATATGAAACAGTGAATTACCTTCCCCCTTTAAAAACAAATTTCTTTCATTTTTGTGCAAACAATTCTAACTGACCACAATGAAGCCTCTTTATATTAGAATATGACTTAATCAAGTGTTTCTATTGGCACCCATATTTTTCAAACCGGTACTCTCCAGCCCCCCGGGGTGGGGGGAAAATACTGGCGGATATGGGCTATATAGGTAAGTGCCGCAGTAAAGGGTATGGTTTTCAAGCAGTTTACTCTAGCATAGTGTATATAAATCAGAGCGTTTGGGTCTAGAATAGAGTATCATTATTCACGAAACTGACCAGTTGGTTGAAGATTTTATCTAACCTAAGGAAACCAGGAATTGCCACTCATAAATATAAAAAAATAAAATCGGCAAGTTTAAATTTTTGCAACTCGGACCCAACAGCGTCGATAGATGACTATCATAAAACACCACTGGATATTTTTAAATGGGGTCCCAGCGGAACATCCCTGCGCAGAAAATTCTAAAGTACCCCCGTCCCCGGGTTTTCAGCTACATGTAGTAACATTATATATAGACAAAGGTAAATTTGATCTAGTCCTTTTGTTTTGTAGCGATCAAAACAAATATATAAAAACAGGTTTTTAATTGAAATAAAGGTCAAGAATTAGGAAAAGAGAAATCAGATAAATCAGATAAAAATCTCAAGATAGTATCTTCCAGTTGATTTAGTTAAAAGGAATATTGGTCCGTGTGAGGGTCAAACTTACGACCTTGGCGTTATCAACACCACGCTCTGCCGACTGAGGTAACGGACCAGACACATTTACCTCAGTGCCGTCTTTTATTAAGTTATACTGCCTTTGTACAAGACATTTACCATAAGTTTGGTCCGGTGAGATATAGCAAACGCTCAGTGGTGTCAGTTATTTTAATAGTCCATTGGGCGGTGGCCAGCAGATTATTGCTTCTATGAGATACTTTAAGAGGCGCCCTCTGTAAATTTCAACTATGGCCATTTGGACCAGAAAAAATCAAATTTCTCAAACTTCCTGAGATGAATGGTCTAGATAAGTGATTCACAAAAATATAACTATCAGTTCAATTTGATTCGTATTTTAGCGCTGGGGCCAACATCTTGGCTTTGCCCCTCTGAGAGGGCTTTCAGCGGCCATTTTAGGGCACATTTTTAACAATTTGCCATACAAACAAAACGATATAAATCCGGGTAAAAACCCTTTATTCCAGACAAGCAAATGTTTCTTGTTACACTGAAGTAAACTAAAGTAATTTTGATCTAGTCCTCTTGTTTTTAACTGATCAGGGGAAATTAACTAATGAAAAAAAATAAAGGAAAAGAGAAATCAGAGTACAGTCAGTTAGAAATCTTAAAAGTGCATTTTCCAGCTGGTTTACTTAAAAGGAAAAGTTGGTCCGTGTGAGAGTCGAACTCACGACCTTGGCGTTATCAGCACCACGCTCTGCCGACTGAGCTAACGGACCAGACAAATTAACCTCGGTGCCGTTTTTTTAAGTATTACTGCCTTTGTACAAGAACTTTATCAGAAGTTTGGCCTTATGAGGAACAACATTGGCTTTGTTCAAACTGATTTGGTTTTATTCTTTAAGATGTATGTATATATTGTTAACGAGCTTTCTCAAATGCATGATGAGGACATTTATGTTGAAAGATAGTTATCCCGAAATTATTTATTGGCAGCTGTTTTTCATATACCTTCCAGTAATGTCTCATCAGTATCAGTAGCTTATGTTCTAAATAACAAGGAACTAGAATAAAAAGCAACATATTTTATTAAATGATCTGTTTTTCTAAAATGAAATTCTAAGTAATTTTTTTAGAAAAAAGCTTAAAACTAATTACCAGGTCATGCCTCAAACATTGGTTTTTCAATAGTTATAGCAATTTGTATATGCTTACGCTTTGGGGAATTAGCTCAAATGGTAAAGCGCCCGCTTAGCATGCGGGAGGTACCGGGATCGATACCCAGTCTTTATATTATTAGCTAATATGCAGCTTTTATTCTTTTTGAAGACAGATGTTTTTCCGACCATTGTTGAACAAATAACGGTTTGTAAACTTTTTATTTGGATAATTTTCTCTAGCTATCAGAGAAGATGGGAATACTCCTATTAATGAATTTTCCGCTGTCCCTCTGAAACAACGTGGATTTCAATCGACCAGCGGTAAAGCAACAATACCCGAAACACCTTTCGGTATTGGCGCGGGGTACGCTTTCAGTTACGCTTTTGTAACGCAACCTTTCTCATAACAGCCTTATAACGCAGATAACACAAAGATTCTTTGAAAAATTACTCTTGCCTTTACGACTCGCTTTATTGAAATCTGGAAGTTAAAGCTTGAATTTCATCTTTTAGAAGTGAAATTGCCGGCCTCCTTTGACACTGGATGGTAAGGAAACGTTAAATGGTCGCACCTGCGCCTTGCTAGCCCCCACACGGCAGAGCTTATCCCAGTCTCCCTTGAATTAAACAACTGAGAGTATTTTTCTGTCCATGGATGGGATGCTAGTCCATCGTAGTTATCCGCCCTCACACCCAGCCTCCCATCGTGGAGCGAACTACTCTTACAGCAATGAAAGAAGAAAGAAATGTAAACTCATCAAACGAGACAAGTCGAACAAAGAAATGTCGCTGAACTTACGCGACAAATGTAATCCAGGGCGTCTATTTACATTTGAGTAATGTTTTAAAAGCGCGTCGATAATTTGAGCTGTGAAATGCATAAATGAATGGATTTACCACAGAACTTATAAAAAGGAGCAATAGCCTAAAAGCCCGCACGGTTTGGCTTACCATCCGAAAATAGCGAAGGGCAGTAACAACACTGGCAGGTGAAACACACGCTCCGGAAACAAAAGTAACTGTCAGCGACATCTTCAAGAGTTGTTTTCGTTGTCGCATGAGTTTTTTTTTCTGGGATATTGCTATCAGGTGTAACCGCACTTATGTGATTGAGCGATTTCACAAGTTTGCTGTAGCGAAAGCTAATAACGAGAAAAGGAAGAGTGAAAACAAAAATTATGTAGAAGATAATGTGAGTTAACTCTGCGTTCTGCCTGTACATCTGTCGGCAAGCTGCTGTCTTGAACTTGTAGTTTGTGTACACAAACAACGGTGTGTTTAAGGCAACGGACGCCATCCATGTGCCAATAATCGCGTATCGAACCGTTTCTCTCGTAAGCTGCGACATCCGTAGAGATCTTACTACTGCGTTATAACGTTCTATTGCTAGGATTGTAAGCGTGAATACCGAGACAATCGTAGCATTCAGAGGAACGTTGAAGCCGACAGAGAACATACAGAGAACAGTTCCAACAGCTTCATCTGGAAGGACCCTAATCATTGGGATGAGGCAAAAACCACAAAACAGGAGACTTGTAACATCGGCAGCCGCTAGATTTGCCAATAAATAATTCTGAGCGGTTTGAAGCGACTGGGAAACAGGACTGAAATATTTCCAGCGATTCCAACTCCGATAACTACTGACGCTGACAAACAAATCAATAACTCGTCGATCGTAAGATAAAGTTTTCCATTTGAGGCTTTCTTAACCAACTCCACTATTGTCTCGTTCGTTGTAGAATTCCCTGAAATGTTTAAAGACATTCTCTTTTTCAGATTCGTTACTTGGTAGCGATTGAAGATCTGTTGAACGTTGAAGTTTGTGCCAAAGCAAATGGCTTGTAACCAGTTAAAGTAAGCCTTCCTGAAAGATGTTATCAAAGCAATTGACCTTTAATGCAAAGGGCTAATCAATTTTGTTGTCTATAAATGACAGCAAACGCAATTAAAAAAAATTGCATCGTTCTTCGGAGAATGAAATTGATTAACAATGAAATCTTGTGAAACTTTTTAATCCAGCTCGGTAGTTGGTACAGCGATGGCAGTTTTTATATTAATTTTGCTTTCTCGTGGGAGAGGAAATTAATTGAAAATGCGCCGATCGTAATCACTTAGTATTTATTTCATAGCGGGAAAGATTAAAACAAACAGAGCATTTAATCCACGTGCGAGAATCAGTTTTGTGTAAATGTAATTACCGACTGATGTTATAGATCGCCATCGATTTGAAAATAGCGTAAGGTTCAGCCTACTACTATATGCTGTTCTTAACAAATTTATACCGAGTTTTAGGGCTTTTCGGTTTGGTTCCTATTTAATGATGATGGACAGAAAGTAAAGCTATTTTATTATTTTATTCACGCAGACGCTTTAATTCACTGAGGTTATGTTCCGCTAGAATCAAGATTTTAATTTTTTGCTATGTAAGCAAAAGCCAAAGACCACACAGGTCGGACTGAGGTTCTCCCAAAGGTAATACTTTTTAATTGGAAACATACACCCGTATTTACATAAGAAAGAGTTGTTGAATCTGGGAAAATAATGATTTTGAAGAAAAACACAATCTGGAGAATCCGGGTATCGATCCCGGCACCTTTCGCATGCTAAGCGGATGCTCTACCATTTGAGCTAATTCCCCAGAAGCTCTTGATGCCAAATTGCTAAGCGGGTTCTCAATCTCACTGTACCCAAGCTTTCGTATTATAGCTCATACTAAATAAGACAGCAACGAGAATGAAGAGCGTGGTGCTGATAACGGCAAGGTCGTGAGTTCGACCCTCACACATACGGACCATCTTCTTGCTTAAGTAAGCCAGCTGAGATAACACTATCTACTGATTTGTTTCTGATTTCTGTTTTTAAACAGAAGTAAACTCAGCGACCTATTTTGCGCTTAGAACAGAAAATTCTACGGTTAAATAGTGGTACTGTTGAATTTGATCGGTTAGAAATTACAAATTCAGAAACTTATATGCTATATAATATATGAAACATTTTTCGCACGGTAACGTAAAAATCCCAATAATTCCGGCCCATGCAGTACCTGTCTTTTCTTTTTTTGTTTTTATGTGCACGTTGCTTTGATTAAAAAAGAAAGAAAGAAGAAGCAACAAAATATGGCGACACAATTCATAAGTTGATCCGGAAAATCTCACACTTTAATTTTTTTGATGTTACTCTACGTGAAGGTAGTAACGTACTGGTAAATTAACCTGTTTTAAACCAGATTTACCGTAGTTTGTAGTATGTATTCATTTTTTTTTGGCCTGTTGGTCTAGTGGTATGATTCTCGCTTCGGGTGCGAGAGGTCCCCGGTTCGACTCCCGGATAGGCCCCATGTTTAATATTTTGTCAAAATATTTTGCAAGTCGTAACAGCATCGATTACTTTGGCTCTTTTTCATGACTGGCGTATTGCATGTAAAGAACTGAACGAACGGGCGAAAGAAGAAAAGCGAAGAAAGTAAGCGAAAAAGATATTTCATTCTTACGCAAAAGCTAGGGCTTGCGTTGAGCTGTGAAACTCTCCCTTTGATTTGTTTACCATATACAAAGCCTTCTTTGAACATGTTTTAATAAATATCTGCTGCCCTGGAATTGTCTTTTTTTAAATGAACAACGAAACATTTCCCGCGCAAAGAAAGTAAAAAGAAAAACACAGATTTGGCTTGCTATTGTTTGCGTGCAGTTCTTGTCAAAACAGAAAAGGGAGTTTTTTAAACTGCTTAAAAAAAAAAAGTAGTATAAACATGCTGATAGAGTTGTACTTGGTTGTCCTATTAGTGAAGTAAAAAGCTGCGTATGATGACAGCACGTGTGACTCTCTTCACACCCTGTTTGCAGAGCAGAAATTAGAAGATTGAAAATTAACTGAAGGCAACCACAGCTTTGCTAAGAATCTGGAATGAATGAATGAATGAATTTTTGATCATTACTTACTAAACACGATGAAATTTAAGCTATAAGCTTGTGGGTTCATGTCGATGTCGCGATAAGAAAACCCATCCAAAATTATCCCAAAAAAATCCACTGTGGGCAACAAGATGGCGACTGGTGCATTTAACAATAGTTTTTAGCGTCAACTGAATCCCTAAGAAACGCTCATGAAAAACGCACAGAAAACTTCCTAAAACTTTAAACCTAGCGTACACAATTAATGCAATTCAGCGACAAATGTTGTAATACTTTGATAATCCAGGTACGCCATCCATTGTCCTAAAATGTACAGCCGCCATTTTTTCCCACTGTGGATTTTGGCGCGCTGTTACTGACGCCATGACACTGCCGAAGATTTAAGAAAATAATGATCGCATTCAATAGATATATTTTCAATGAAAATCTGCTTAACATTGAGAGATGGTGCGTTCACGGTTTCCTACAGAAAATTTTAATGCACGTTTTAAAATATAACAATAATAAACAAATATCCAACGACAAATCGATAATAAAAAATTGGAGAATGCGAATAACAGTGAATACTGACGATGAGTAATACAGTGATTTTGTGCAGGAAGTCATGGCACACTACCTGCGTTTTAAGAGCAGATAAATGAGGAAAAAAGAACTGCAAACAGAAAAGAAAAGACCAAAAAAAATGTTAACATGGGTAGCAAAAATCTTGATTTTGGAGAATCCGGGTATCGATCCCGGTATTTCCCGCATGCTAAGCGGGCGCTCTACCGTTTGAGCTAATCCCCCATTATACAGATGCCTTAGCTATTGCGAGGCTATTTTGAAAAACAGGTCACCAGTTTTCGTCAAGCGTTACCGAAAATGAAAAAAGAGATTGAAATACACCACGTTAACTAATTTAAAACTAGTAGTAATCAGAGATTATGAGAGTATATTCGACGCTCTCACTTTAATATATATATACCGTAAATAAATGATTTCATTAGCTACCTTTCAACTTTTTCAGCAGCAATCGAGGTTTTACAGTCAGATATGCATAGTGTCAAAGTCCATGCTAGTGAAGAGGTCACGATTTGTTGATACGTTGCGTGACGCTGCCAGTTTCTGTAGATTCTCAAGTTTCATAGAATATTTAAATTACGTACATTATTCTAAGCTAGCATTTGCAATCGCGTGTTCGTTTCGCGTGGTCGTTTATCGTAAACAAACTCCGTGCGACTAATTTGAGTATTTCCCCTGATGAATAAAGTAGTCTTATGGGTCTTGCCTTCAGAGTACTTTTCCACCGATTCCAAACAATAAAATTTCGACCGGATAAAGACTGAGCTATCTGTCGCGACTGGAACTAATCAACAAATGCAATCAAAATGTAGCTGTTCCCACGGTCATCATCCAAAGCCAAGTGGTGTTAACAAACAAGGACAATTCCCTCAGATTTCGATAAATGCTACCGTCGAAAGGTGTAAATTCGCCAAAATCTAACGCCGAGAGCACATAATAGCGAAGCGTACGGCGACTGAATGGAAAGAAGTCAAAGAAAGATCCATCGGAAAGACTAGCTCACATGACCTGCTCACATACTCACATGTTCGCCACATGTCTTATCACATGTATTAGCATTTTAAAACGGTACCAGTTTACTGGCTGTGACGTGGCCCTGCAAAAATCAAGCGGGGTGGCCATTTTGGTGTCCTGACAAGAATGTGTTTTTTTCGGCCTATAACCGTGCACAGCAACACCAACTCTGAAAAGCCACAGGTCAAAATTAGGTTTGCGTTCCACGTCGTCGAACGCAACAATTAAAAAGAGTTAGTGCTATTTGTAAAATTTGGAAGAAAATAACTTGCCAAATAATAGTAAAAAATCACTCTTGATCTGAATTTTGTCTTTTAGAGTGAAATAACATTATTTGGAGAATCCGGGTATCGATACCGGTACCTCCTGCATGCAAAGCGGGCGCTCTACCATTTGGGCTAATCCCCCGATTGTTACATGAAAATCAGAGTCTTAGATAAAAGAAATTACTAGTTTTGGAAGAATTTTTGTCATAATATTACTATTGTCATGAGATTACAACAGAAAAATAACTACTAAATAATTGAAATGGCGCAGCAAAATCTTCTATTTTATTTTGACATCCCTCAATTGTGGTTAATTTACTTGAAAAGATTAGTATTAATTGAGTATATTTTCATTGCCGTAAAACAGTCCATAAAGAAATGGAGACGAACAATTACAAAAAAAAAAAAAAAAAAAAAAATGCAGAAGTCAATTAAAGAAATGAAAAGGAATGTTTTCGGCCGGGCTCGAACCGGCGACCTCCCGCGTGTGAGGCGGACGTGATAACCACTACACTACGGAAACTACAATTAACATAATTTCAACAAACAAAGAAGCGTAAGTCGTGTATTACACCGCGATAAAACACGATGGGCATTAATTTTGAGAACACGAGGGAAATGTAGAAATGTAGATTTCTCGAGTGGTCTCAAATGTCCAGAGTGTTTTATCACAGTGTAATACACGGCTTAGGCTTTTTCATTTGCTTTATGATATAGATTTTACAGGCGAAAAACAATAAAACATGCTTTTTCTATTCTTTATACTCTGATCACCAGAGTAAAAAGCATGGGTTTTTGACTAATCAGAGCGTGCGCAGGGTCCTATCTATATTATAATGCATGGTCATTAATTCGCAAATTACGTTCGATATAATTTTTGAAATTTTTCAGTCTTGCGTAATCTTAAAATTTAATCCATTGGATAACACAACCAAAAAAATTCCCAGGGGTACAACATGTGAAGCTTCGTTGAGCAATTTTCAAAAGTAATAAAAAATTAAAAAGTGCAACAACTGTAAGGCACCGATGGGATTTGAACCCATGACCTCCTGTTTACTAGACAGGCGCTCTAACGAACTGAGCTACGGCGCCCTACACTAGATAATCTCGTGTATTATTGTTTTATTTCTTAAAAATAAACAGAAAAAAATAGTTAAAAGAAACATTGTTAATACATGTAGTACTAAGTTGGTCACATGTCCACTTTCACGCTTGGTAATTTCCAGCAGTACTAAGATAGCTCAATACTTCTTAGGGTGTTCAGCCTCAAAAGGTCCATAGCGGGAGCTTTTCTGTAGTTGAGCCGAAAACTATGACAGGAGATAATGTGTCGGCTTTAGAATTGGTACCTCTTAGGGGTCCCTCGGGGACCACCTGGGCTTTGATTGGGCGTTTGAAAGGCGGGGTGCGAAAACTCCCAGAGGTCAAATTCTAAAAATAAAAAGATACGAAAAGGGTTGAATCCGAGGGTTGGTATTGGAGATGGACGCTCCGGGTCATGAGCTCCTGATCTTGCTTTATTGAAGGGACGCGGAAAATTAATCTGCGCAGTTGGACTGGTAACTACAAGACAACACAGAACAATAATCATAATAATGAATGTTTAGCAGGGCGCATACTTCATCAAAGGTGTTCTTCATTGGGGCCCTGCAACTGTTCTCAGATGAGTTTACGCATTGTGCAACAACATTTACAAAAATCTCAACATGGAAAAACATAGTATTAATTCCAAGTTTGAATTGAACTTTTCTCTGCCAAATATTGTTTAAGTGGGCCTATTAAGTGAATGTAGTCAACTGGTGAGGTTCGTTAAAGAACAAGTTCGCATTTAGCGACTATAGCTTAACCTACCTTGCAGCCGCAAGAGGGCAGGATTCGATGTCCCGTAGAGAGAAATCTTGAATTTTTTTTAACTGCCGGCTTCCTACATTTTTTTTTTTAAGTTTCTATCTTTATTGCTAGCAAATATCATTTTTTTTTTGTTTTCTTTAACTTCCTACCTTGATTTTCTGTTTATTTTTGGACAATGTGGAGATAATTGAAAATAAAATCGCTCCTTAGCATCCTGTTAGACTTTTCGTGAATCCGCTGACCAATTTAAATTGCCAAAATACTCAAAGATGTTCCCATCATGCTTTACAATAATAGAGGTTAAAGTTATGGTTTGTTTGGAATGGAATGGGTCGATGTCATCATCTTTCTTTTTCGCCAAACCTTATCAGCAAAAACGTATAAAAGAAATTGATTAACTACTCCATTTAAAATACCCTGGAACACAACAAAAAGAATAGAAATGCATAAAACGATGGTTTTGTCGTTGGAGAATATGAAAGTTGAAATTGACATTTGACACAAAAGTTTTAGTAAACCGTCAACTAATTGCGAATAGATTTCTGGTTTCTCCGACTAAAACTCGTGCATTTCTGGTTACCAACCCACTAACAATTAACAAGAAGATCTGTTAGATCTTATAACCGCGCTTTTAAAATTTAACTGTTTGCTTAACACTACCGTCGGAACGCAGTGCAAATTCCAAAGCAGTTATTGATGATTCTTTTCTTACTGTAGACATCACATCACTTGATCAACACAAACTGTATTATTGCACCATCAGTGGTAGCCATTGACAAATCTCCGATGACGTAATGGTCTTAATCTTTGTAGAACTTTCTTCGGGATATGTATGGGCATGAGCGATATGAATGACATGATAATAGCACTATTAACAACAACTTTCTTTCTTAAAAGTCATGATTAAATTTAATTGGTGTTTTCCACGAGTAAAGGGCTAGCAAAGTAGTCACACAAGTCATATAATTTAATAATAAAACTCTATCCCGACCGATGTATCGATTTTGGTCACTCCAGTGACCACAGATTGAAAACGTGACAGAAAATTGGCGTTACTTTCGATGATCTCATCATTAGCCAATTATAGGCCATCTTTCAGCTCTTTTCGTCATATCCCCCCCTCGGGAGAATTTTGTCAAGTTAGCTAATTTAGTATGCAAGCCACCGTAATGGCGGTCGCCGTCGACGAAATGTTTATTTGCTCAAAATTGGGGCAAAATCTTTCGGAGATGGAAGTCAAGACATTTGTAAGGATACAGAAAGTAATTTGGGGCCGGTTGCTGGCTTCTAAGGCTGAATTTATCCAGAAGTAAGCTGTATTTTCGTTTTCGTGCCGAAAGCCGTGCGATGAAATGTTATCGGCTTGTTCTGCTGTCTTGTTCTGTTTTTCTCTTGGTCTTTCTTGTAGCCCGCCGAGGCCAGTCTCTCGTCTAAATCAGTTGAAAAAAGTTCGAAAAAGATGTTCCCATTCAAGTTTAAGCTCTCAGGCGATAATTCTGGAGATTTTTGGCCGAAACGTTCGGCTTTGTTATGTTCGTTTTTTTCGGTTGCTATGGGCGACCATGGCTTCCTTTGTTAGGTCAAGTCTAGGGAGTGAGGTCACAAAAAAATTCGACTTAATTCTGGTTTTGTTGGATTTCTATGAAATTTTAACACGATAAAGCTGGATTGTTAACGAATAGATTTACCGCCTGCCAATTTGTGGTAGCTATTAACGCTTAAGTGATATATCGCTTCGAAATCAGGGTTTCGAAGAGATTTTTTTGCAACGTGTGGGTTCGGCGTGATTTTGTAATCGGAGGTTTTTGTTGACCCCGAAGGAAAAAATATCCGAAAAAGGTCATTTCATCGACGATTCAAAGGAATATAAATATGTTTATGTTCCGAGCTAAATTTCTGGTGAAAAAATATAATTTTTGACGAACGCTGGGTTTTTAATTTTTTTCCCGCGAAAGTCAGTATCGGAGATGAGATTTATTAATGTTTCAACAGCTTTTGGCGAGTAAACATCACAGGTTGCGTGACTGAAAATTTGGCCGAGTGGAAGCTTGGGTCTGCTCGGACACAAGGCGAAAAAAAAAAACCACGGGTAAACCATGAACCGCGCTCGGCCAATAACATAAGCTGTTTTAAGATCATAGCTCGATAGCGTTATTTAAGCTATCGATCGTAATATGAAGTTGCTGAAAGAAAAAAGATTAATAGAGCTCAGTTACGTCAACACCTTTCGTTTTTTCCCTTTTGTTTTGTTTTCGCTGACCCAAAATTTTGTAAGAGCTGGCTAGAGTTGGGTAGCAAGATATAGTCTCATAGGAAAAAAAATTCATGTCTTTCCGGCTGGGCTCGAACCGGCGACCTTCCGGGTGTTAAGCGGAAGTGATAACCACTACATTACGGAAACCGGTTACGAATGAAAGCAGCCATACTCTGTGGTGTGCTAGTCGGAAACTGGTAGTTTTCTAGTTTTTTAACAGGAAGACAGAAAAAAATAAGTCTACGAAGTACAGCAAACAGTTGAACATTTGCCTACTTCTCACGATGCTCAAAATTGAGGGTCCCCAATAGGTTTGGCGGGATGCGGGATTTGGCTATTTTTTCGCTGTGATATTTGGGATTTGAGCTGAAAACAGGGGCGGGAAGCGGGAATTACAATTACGAGCGGAAGCGGGATTTCGTGTTTTTATAGGGTTGGGATGCGGGATTCGTAAGGGGAACAGAGCGGGATACGGGATTTCAATTCTTACATGACTTCATAAATTGTTATTGACAAGCGCAAAAACCACAAGCTGGCAGAGACGTGCGTATAGCTGTATCAGGTTTCAAGTAATGAATAGCAACAGCTCTGTGCCCTGTCAGGTTCTGTCAAACGTATCCATTATCGTTTGACTACGTTAGTACCATGAGCCTGTATGAGATCTTTGATTCCTATTTCTACTGATTGCGATCATTTGTGTTGACTTCTGACATCAATGACATCTGTCCATTTCCGACAATTTCGACGCTTGCGTCTGTAATCTTGGTCCCTCGGTCCTTTCTAGGTTTTCTAGTCATTCGACCTTTTCCAGAGCGCTTGGTTTCTTTTGGACAGGATGACCACACCGGATGGCGGTGATAGTGATTTACCGTACGAAGTATGCGAATTACGAATTGCGTCGCCATATGTTACGAAAAGGATGCGCGAGCAGGAATGCCTTCTTTCTGAAAGAAAAGTTCTGAGCCCAGATCTCACGGAAAGTGAAGACGCTGAAAGCTTTGAAAGAAATTGTCAAGTGTATTTACTGGCCATCTCTTAAATATGGTAATGAACAATCTTTTTCTTTAATTGATACTTGGACAAAAGAAAACAAAACAGTAAATCGTTTACTGAAAGACACGTTATAATCATTTGGCTTATTTATCTGCTACCCATTGAATTCTTTTGTAATCTTTTATACGATTTTGATTTTTAGAAAGTTAATTTAACAAATTAATAATTAACACAGAAACGCCTTTAAAAAGTGGGCGGGATTGGGATTTCCAGGCAAAAAAAGGCGGGATGGCGGGATTAACAGGAAAAAATGGGTGGGAAAGCGGGAATTGAGAACCCTTTTGTGCACCCTCAAAATTGAAGTTTTTCAAAAACGATGCTATCCTTGTTTTATCGTTAGGCAGAGGGTCTCAATGGAGCTAACCGTCAAATGGCCAAAACATTAACCGTCAACCGTCAAAACCGCAATGCTTTTACCGTCAACCGTCAAATGAGCAAGCCGTCAAATGTCTTAGATATCCTTAAGTAAGAACTAAACGATTGTCTTGGGGCAAGGTATGCTGTTTATAAAGCAACGCTTTAATATATCACAAAAAGTATGCTTATGTTCAAGTCTTTCAACTTCTAGTCACGGGAGCAGGCGATTAATGCGCGCGGAGGTAATAAAGGTGATGTAATTACGTAAATAAGACAAACATTTGAAGGCTAAAGACGTAATATTGAATGCAGAAATTATAGTACTAATTGGATTATTCAAATATGGAAAAATTACAGCCAAATTTGCTTCAACTGTCAAAAAACCAATAATGATAACGATCACGATAATAACGATTTATTCACATCACATCACATCAGAACTGAGCGAACGAGCGAAAGAAGGAAAGCGAAGAAAGTAAGCGAAAAAGATACTTTATTCGCACGCGAAAGCTAGGGCTTGCGTTGAACTCTGAAACTCTGCCTTTAATTTGTTTCATTACCATATACAAAGCCTTCTCTGAACGTTTTTTTAATAAATATCTGCTGCCATGAAAATGTCTTTTTTAAATCAGGAAGGAAACATTTCCCGCGCAAAGAAAGCAAAAAAAGAAACAGAAATTTGGTTTGCTTTGTTTTTCGTGCAGTCCTTATCAAAACAGAAAAGAGAGTTTTTAAACTGCTTTTAGAGAAAGCAGTATAAAAATTATAATAGAGATCTCGTTGGTTGTCCTATTATTGAAGCAAAAAGCTGCACATGGCTAAGCCCGGTTTTCACTAGCTACACAAGCACAAGCGCAAGTACGAACGCAAGCATCAGGGATGACCCAAGTAAAAACGAAATTCAATGCCAACTCAACCACAAGGAAAATCATTTGAACTTTCCGCCATTTTGGAAAACTGTTTAGACGTGAGGTGATCTGGATCGAGTGTTTTCATTGGGCAAACATAACCACGTGTAGTTAATATCCTTGGATTGTGCTTGCCCTTGTGCATATGCCTGCGTCAAGGCCGTTTTGACGGTGAAATAAGAATTATTGTGTTTCCACTTGTGCTTGCGCTTGTACTTGCGTCGCTAACGAAAACCAGGCTTTACTGCACGTGTGACTCTCTTGCCACACTGTTTCCATAGCAGGAATTAAAGGATTAAACATTAACTGAAGGCATCGATAGATTTGCTAAGAATCTGGAATGACTAAATAAATAATCATTACGTATTAAACACGATGGAATTTAAACTATAATCTTGTGGGTTCATGTCCATGTCGCGATAAGAAAACCCATCTAAAAATTATCCAAAAAAAATCCACTGTGGGGAACAAGATGGCGACGGTTGCATTTACCTATAATTCTTAGCGTCAAAATCCCTAAGAAACGCTCATGAAAAACGCGCAGAACTCTTCCTAAAGCTTTAAACCTAGCGTACACAATTAATGTAATACAGCGGCAAATATTGCAAAGATATGATTTTATGCCTACTTTGATAATCCATGTACGCAATGCATTGTGGTAAAATGTACAGCCGCCATTTTTTCCCACTGTGGATTTTGGCCCGCTGTTGTAGACGCCATGACAACATATGTCGAAGAAGCCGTACTTAGGTTCTGCCACTAGTGAGCCAGCTCCTCTTAAATAGTTAACAAAATAATAATCGCATTCAATAAATTTACTTTTAATGAAAATCTGCTTAACATTGAGAATATGGTGCATTCACGGTTTCCTACTGAAAATTTCAATGCACGTTTTAAGCTATAACAATGAACTATCCAATGACGAAATTGAGAATCCGAATAACAGTCAATACTAATGATGCGTAATACAGTAATTTTGTGCAGGACGTTACGGCACACTATCTGCTTTTTATAAGCAGATAAATGAGGAAAAAAGAACTGTAAACAGAAAAGGCAAAAAGACAAAAAAAAAAAAATGTTAACATGGGTAGCAAAAATCTTGAATTTGGAGAATCCGGGTATCGATCCCGGTACTTCCTGCATGCGAAGCGGGCGCTCTACCATTTGAGCCTATCCCCCATTGTATAGATGCTTTAGCTATTACGAGGCTATTTTGAAAAACAGGTTACCAGTTTTCGTCAGGTGTAACCGAAAATGAAAAAGGAGATTTAAATACACCAGATTAACTAATTTAGAACAATAAAAAAGACTTACTGCTATTTGTAAAATTTTGAAGAAAATAACTTGCTATATAATATTAAAAAATCAGTGTTAATCTCAACTTTGTCTTTTGAAGTAAATAATACTATATGGAGAATCCGGGTATCGATCCCGGTACCTCCCGCATGCAAAGCGGGCGCTCTACCATTCGAGCTAATCCCCCGGTTGTTACATGAAATCAGAGTCTTGGATAAAACAAATTACTAGTTTTGGAAGAATATTTGGACATTTTTGAGAATATTTGGTACAAGCTATTGTCATAATATTACAACAGAAAAATAACTGCTAAATAATTTAACTGATGCAGCGAAGTCTGCTATTATATTTTGACCTCCGTCAATTATGATTAATTTACTTGTCAAGCTTACTATTACTTGAGTATCATTCTCTCAAAATACAAGGTGCCATAAAACAGTTCATAAAGAAATCGAGACATGCAATCATAAAAAATCAACTACAGAAGTTAGATAAAGAAACGAAAGAGAGTGTTTCCGGTCGGGCGACCTTCCGCGTGTGAGGCGGACGTGATAGCCACTACACTACGGAAACCTCGGTGAACCACTAGTGATCTTAAAACGAAGTATTTCTAAACCACGTTAACGTGGTACTATGATCAAATTTTACTCCTTGAATTTTTGGGTGAATCACATGGAATTCCACGAAATATTAAAAACGCCGTTTGCCGCTTGCAAATATCTGCATTAGTTCCGGAGATATTTAAGTTTGAAAAATGTGTAAAATATGCAAATGAAAGACAGCTTAATATTATATCGAATATAGAAATAAAGCTATCTTGGTCAATTTGCAGCGGAAACATTAACCATTGAACCATTGTTCCCAGGGCAACTAACTTTTTTCCATTCCCCTCCAATCTGATTCAAATATTTTAGTGATTTTAGCTCGAAAGACATTAAGGTGGCTGAACACAGTTTTTGATACCTGTGTTCATTCGCCTTTTTCTCTAAAACCCTTGATCCCTCGGTCGCTTAAAATGGCAGCAAGCAAGTTAACAACACAAACTTTGGTTTTTTGATGGTTAGGCTGACGTATGTTCCGTTGCCATGGCAACACGAATAAATATAAACAGGCCTTTAAAATCGGTTTTGTTTATTTATAGAAAATCTAGTCATTAGATTTTCTTTATAATTTGCATGCAACAAGCTTGTAACGATTCTCACAAGTTAACATCATTTTGCTAATAATTTAACAAAGAGATCTTTAATTATCCCTTGTTGAAGGTTCTCTGGAATATCTAGAATTTCCTTTGTTAAAGTTCAATTATTTTCATTACTCCAGTTACTTATTTCCTTAAAGTGCACCTAACACCAAAAATGTTTTTTCGCTAAAATAATAAAGCTTATTTTGTGGAGTTATTTGCCGCAAAAATTTTTCGATTTGGTTAAATCCTCGAATTTCTGTGCCCCTTCGAAACCGAGTTTCGAATGGTTCGCGACCGCGCATGGGGAATCTGGGGAGAGTTAAAGCTGTGACGTCAAATCCAGAATGAATACTTCGGCTGTCCCAGTCAGGTCTTTTATTTTGTCCGAGTGTAGAAGCCTTTTTACAGCACAAGTTCTTTCGCTGGGACTCCGCAGTCGACCGATTTCTGTTTTAACTAACAATGTCTTCTAGTTCGTCTGATTCTGAAATGAGCTTTGACTCGGAAAACTCTGAAATTTATTATGTCGCTGAAGAGAATGACCGCTCACGCTTATCAACATCGCAAACTGAATAGTCAAACGGTGACGACCGAGCTGATTTGTATGCTGACTACTCTCTGGCCAATGGAAAATGGACAGCCAAATACCAGGAGGTGGACGCTGACAAAGAACTCGAGCGAGCTCTGATGGACAGACTCGAAGGCAATGATATGTAGAAGTCGAAGAGTGATACTATTAAGACTCTAGCGCGTGGCGCGTCTTTACTATCTTCGCGCCTTCTTCGATCTCGCACTAATATACTTTCGTAATAACAGACAAGTCCGTTCACTTTTTCAAATTATTTTAACTTCATGCGTTCAATGTAGATCAAAATGATTATCCCATGACAGTGTTTGTGTTCTTTACGTGCAAGTGTAGAAATTGTAGCGTCGCTTCCCTTCGAAACATCAACGAATGTTATGGTTGTCAAGACTCAAAGAAGAGTGATCTTGCTCTTGAAGATATTGGCGCTGATGTTATCTTAAAGTGTGTTACTGAATATTTAGGAATTAAACCTTTATTCCTTCAGAAATGGAGTTTAAGATTAGCAGCGGGAAAATACGAAACTAGAGGGAAGCAAACCTATCATCAAACTGGCAGCAAAAAGAGGTAATTCAGGCATGCACATGGCTGTATAAAATAAAAAAAAATGTTTCCGAATCCCTCTTTACATGCATGCACACGACACTTTACTTAACAGTGATTCTTCCGATTTACAAGTATAGTTGTGAAACGATCAGTTACATGTATAAACAAGTCATCGTAAAGTTCCTGAGTTAGAGGGGGGTAGCTAGGGGGTTGGTTATGTTAATGCAATCTTTGGTTGGTCAAGTGTGAATTACGATTAGTGTACACCCGTTTAGACCTGTATCACTGTTACAAAGATGCTTTAGTGATTCTCGAACAATACTGTTACTTTTTGTGATTTCTTCATTGAGCTTTGTTTTGAGGTATCCTGCCCTATCCCCCCCCCCCCCCTCTCCTTCCCTCACCATAAGATGCCCACTGCTAGAAAACTTTTTTCCATCAATCTTTTTTAGTTATGAAGTGTTTCATACTAAGAGTTCTCAAGGCTGGTGTATGGGATGTTGGGGAACAAGAGGATTCCTTTATGTAGCAATAATATTATTAGAAAGGAATTTTCAGTTGAAAAGGATGAAAGCTCTGAATGATTTGACCTTCATGAGGAATTCAAACAAAACTAGAGTGGGCTTGATATTTACTATACTTATTTTGACAAACTGCAACACAAACTGTTTTACAAGTGTACAATTCTGCAAAAATATGGCATTTGTTCGAAAACATATCAGTCTTATTCACCTGGAGAAAAACAGCTTACTGAACTATTGATTCATAGACATAGACAGTTTGTTTTACTCGCACAACACACTCATAAAAAAGGCCCATGAAACATCAAAAGGACCCCTTTTTCTTCGCTTGTGCTTAGAAATGTGAATTATTATAATCCTGTGTTACAAACTGGAAGCAGCTGCCTTTCTTTCTTTTATTGTCAAGTGGAAAATTTAATGTTTGTGTCCCTTCACTGACCATTTACATGTCGCAATCAACCTGGACAACAATAAAATTATGTTGTTTATTTATTTATTTATTTATTTTTGATTCTGTATTCTTTAATCTATTTCCTGGCAAACAATGACAAGCTAATAATATGGCTCTGTCTCACAAGGACTGGAAACTACCAAATTCACAAATCTGATTGGCTGAAACTGATATTGAAAGCAGACAAGATCTTCCCATCTAGACCGGTAATGCTTAACAGTGAAAAAGTTGTAAACTAAAATGAAAAATCATTGCTTTCTTCTAACAATACTTATAAAAACCTGATCAGAAAAAAAAGTAAAGAGGATGAGCAAATTTTGGCAGAATTATATTCAGCTCATCGCTGTTCGCAAGCAAAATGTCAGTCAGCACAAACCAGTTACATTAAAAGAATTAAATTGTTCTTGTTTGCCAATTATAGTAAACATCATAATAACCAAGCTTAGTCAGTCTGTATGGGAGAATCTCAACCTCGGTCGTGTTTACAGACCTCGCTGCGTTTGGTCCTCGGTCAAGATTCTCCCATACAGACCTCCTGCTCAGCTAATACGAGCTAAATAATGATGATAATAACAAAATTGATGATAATAATAATAATGATAATAATAATAATAATAATAATAATAGTAATAATGATAATGAGAAGAAGAAGAAGAACAACAACAACAACATCAGTTTAATGATGGCTTTTCTACAGTGCAGCAAGTTACAGATGCATTGTTACGGACTCAACCATGTCCCTGTAAAAAATAGTATTTATCAGAAACATTTTTTGTGTCGCAACAATGTTTCCCATGCTGGGCAAAGAGGGAAATATTTGTGTCTTTAGCAATGTTAATGGAACAACGTGTCCTCATTTGCAACAGCATTTGGTCAGCAGAGATGCAATCTCATAAGCATGTGTTACCATGGTATCAATAATTAAAACTTCCTATAAATACAATTCAAGTCCACAAGCCTCATACAGAAACAGACACATACACAGACAGCTTGAAATTGTTCTGGTCCTGGCCAAAGTATGTTCTCTGTATTTTGATAATACCCACACGTAAAAAGGGTTCTGAACATATAAACTAATTCTAAGCCATTCCTTGTTTGAATGTCTCCATGGCCGCATTCGTTGAATGGTGGGTCTTCCAAACTAGTGTGCTTGTCCGCATGACTTTGAAAGGATTCAAATCTTGCCCAAAATACCCTTACAGATTTCTTTTTCAAAGAATTGAACAAGGAAGGAAACTAACATATCAAGGCAGGGAACATTTGCTCAGAAAAAAATATCTCACCATTCTTCTGTATCTGTCAGCTGTGCCGACTCACTGCTGCTGTTTCTCAGATCAGATGCAACAACGGCTGCATGAATCGATGGAAAAGCGGTTATTCCAAATTCGTCTCGCTTAAGCCATGGAATCAGCAAACTCCATTCCTCTGCCCGAAAATCCAGGCGTCGAGCGAAATCATCTTGTTTGAAATGCTTAGAACAGATCACCGAACTCAGACGGCTCTCACTTTGCACGTTTCACTTTCACGAAATCGCCGGCGAAATCGACCCATCGCTTCGTACGTTTCTTCTCTTCAGGACGACCATCTCTCCATAAAACGGTATGGCATGAAGCGCAGTACCTCCTGTACGTTTGCTGTGTTGCTACATCCCACTACAACGCACCTGGCTTGCATTTTTTCGAACTACTTTCCCTGCCTTTCCCCAAAGAAACAAGTAAATATGCGAATTTACAGAATCACCGTGTTTTGGATTTGACGTCACATCCGGCCCTCGACCCATGCCCCGTTAAACTCGGTCGTGAACCAAAATGGCGGCGTTTTGACGTACTTTGACGAGCCATAGAAAATCAAAGATTTAACCAAATCGAAGATTTTTTGCAGCAAATTACTCCACAAAATAGGCTTTATTATTTTAGCTAAAAAAAAGTGGGGTTAGGTGCACTTGAAAGATTCTCGCCTATTTAGATCTGTTTTTGACTCGCGTGTTTTCGCGCGTTTAGCAATGCGGGAAGTTCGCGTTTTTGGTGTGGGGATCCCAAACTATGCTTGCGGGAATCTTTAAAAATTCTAGTTTCGGCCTTCCCCCAAATCTACACAAACGTATTTCACTTATGGAATTCTATCGATTTGGACGGTGCTTAAGTTGGAGATCCCAACCAGGGATTACCTAACTTTTTAAAAATGCAACTTTTAGCCCTTCCTCAAATCTAAACACGTGTATTTAACTTGTCAAAGTCTATCGATTTGGACAGTGTCTCGGTTAAAGATTTTCGCCCATACCAACATTCTTTTCCCTCGTAAGTTTTCGCGCGTTAAAAGATGCGCCACACTCGCGTTTTAGGTGCGGGAATCCCAACCAATGCTCACCTAACTTTTTAAAGATGCTACTTTTAGCCCTCCCCCAAAGTTACACACGTGTATTTCAGTTGTGAAAGCCTACCGATTTGGACAGTGCTTGGGTGAGAGATTCTCGCCTATATCAACTTTCTTTTCTCTAGTAAGTTCTCGCGCGTGTAGAGATGCGCCCCACTCGCAGTTTTGGTGTCGAGATCTCAAACTATGCTTACTGGACTTTTTAAAGATGCTAGATTTAGCTCTCTCTCAAATGTACACACGTGTATTTCACTTGTGGTAGTCTGTCGCTTTGGACAATGCTTGGGTTGGTGATTCTTGCCCATTTATATTTTATTTCTCTCACGTGTTTTTGCGCGTTTAGAGTTGCGTTACACTCGCGATTTCGGTTTTGGTATCTCAAACTATGCTTACTGGACCTTTTGAAAATGCTAGATTTGGCCCTTTCTCAAATCTACACTCGTGTATTTCACTTGTGGAAGTCTACTGATTTTCACAGTACTTGGGTAAGATATTCTCGCCTATATCAACTTTCTTTTCGCTAGTAAGTTCTCGTGCGTTTAGAGATGCGCCACACTCGCGGTTTTAGGGTCGGGATCTTAAACTATGTTCAATGGACTTTTTAAAGATGCTAGATTTGGCCCTTTCTCAAATCTACACACGTGTATTTCACTTGTGGAAGTCTGTCGCTTTGCCTGGGTTAAAGATTTTCGCCCATTTATATCCTTTGTTTTTTTACTCGCGTGTGTTCGCGCGTTTAGCAAGATACACGTGTGTAGATTTGGGGAAAGGCTAAAAGTTGCATCTCTAAAAAGTCAGGTAAGCATTGGTTGGGATCACCGCACCTAAAACGCGAGTGAGGCGCATCTCTAAACGCCCGAGAACTTGCGAGAGAAAAGAAAGTTGATATGGGCGAGAATCTCCAACCTAAGCGCTGTCCAAGTCGATAGACTTCCACAAGCGAAATACATTTGTGTAGATTTGGACTAGGGCCAAAAGTAGCATTTTTAAAGAGCCCCGTAAGCATAGTTTGGGATCCCTAAACCAAAAACTTGATTGTGCCGCATCGCTAAATGCGTGAAAACACGCGAGTAAAAAAGAAGATATAAATGGGCGAGAATCTTTAATCCAGGCATTGTCTAAAGGGACAGACTTCCACAAGTGAAATACAAGTGTGTAGATTTGAGAAGATGCCGAATGCAGCATCTTTAAAAAGTCCAGTAAGCATAGTTTAAGATCACGACGCCGAAATCACGAGTATGGCGTATCTGTAAACGCGCGAAAACACGCGAGAGAAAAGCAAAAGTTCGAGTGTGCCGCATAGCTAAACGCGCGAGAAAAGACAAGGGAAAAGTAAATTGACATCGTTGAAAATATCCACCCAAACACTGTTCGAATAGATAAACTTCCATAAGTGAAATACACGTTGGAGATTTGGAAGAGGGCTAAAACTAGCTCTTTAAAAAGCGAGGTAGGCAAAGTTTGGGATCCCCGTATCTAAAAACAAGTGTGCCGCCTCGCTTAACGTGCGAGAACACGCCGGAGAAATTGACAAGGGAAAGAATACTCAACCCAAGCACTGTCCAAATCGATAGACTTCCATAAGTGAAATACACTTGTGTAAATTTGAGGGAGGGCCAAAGCTAGCATTTTTAAAGAGGCCCGTAAGCATAGTTTGGGATCCCCACACAAAAAGAACGCGAGTGTGCCGCATGGCTAAACGCGCGAAAACACGCCAGTGAAAAAAAGATATAAATGGGCGAGAATCTTTAACCCAAGCATTGTCCAAAGCGACAGACTTTCGCAAGTGAAATACACGTGTGTAGATTTGGGGGAGGGCTGAAAGTAGCATTTTTAAGCATTAGTTGGAATCCCGGCCCGCACCTAAAACGCGAGTGTGGCGAATCTCTAAACGCGCGAGAACTTACGAGAGAAAAGAAAGTTGATAGGGGCGAAAATTTCTCACCCAAACACTGTCCAAATCGATAGACTTCCATTAGTAAAATACACGTGTGTATATTTGGGGGAGGGCTAAAAGTAGCATCTTTAAAAAGTTAGGTAAACATTGGTAGGGATTCTTGCACCTAAAACGCGAGTGTGGCGCATTTCTAAACGCGCCAGAAGTTACGAGAGAAAAGAAAGTCGATATGGGCTAGAATCTCCAACACAAACACTGTGCAAATCGATAGTTTTCCACAAGTGAAATACACGTGTGTAGATTTGGGGGAGGGCTAAAAGCAGCATCTTTAAAAAGTTAGGTAAGCATTGGTTGGGATCCCTGCACCTAAAACGCGAGTGTGGCGTATTTCTAAACGCGCGAGAACTTACGAGAGAAAAGAAAGTTGATATGGGCGAGAATCTCTCACTTAATGAGGGAACGACTTCTACTGAAAGTATCTCTTCCTGGTGTTTTTTTTTTTTTTTTTTAATTGTATGAGAACAGGGCTGTATTCCTCTAAGGCTGTGGGCGTGATTCGTAAAAACGCTGAGTTCTTATAAATCACTTAGAAACTCTTCGTTCCAGTTCAAATTTATGTTGCTGGCACATGGCTGGGCACTTTATATGTAGACCGTGATGTAAGATACCTTAAACTATTTTTACTATTCATGATGCACTGCTACGTTAGTCTGCTTTGTAAATATTTAACTGCTCTGGTCGAGTTTTTAATTTCAATATGACTAAACGTTCTTTTTATGCGTTCCTATTAAAAAGTGATCCAAAGTTGTCAATTTTAGTAATTTCAATTTGAAGAAAAGGTCCTCTCAGTACCCTCTTATTACTTGATGAAAATATTGCGGGGTTTGTTTTACCAGGGCGCTGCATGACGCTTCCTGGAATAAGCTATACTTTCCCTAGTTGAATCGTCATCAGTTTATCGTACGTTATTCAGGTTATTGATTGGAAAAATAATTGTACTTTTGAACCTTAGTTCCTCTATTCTCAGGGGATGGGGGAGGGGGGGGGTGGGCTCACTTCTTTCGGAGGTCGTTACTTACGGACTTTTACGATTCGTTGCGTGTATTTTTTTTTTTTTTATTTTTGCCCTCGGCTATGTAATTGTGTGATATTTTCTACACAATAACTTCAATTGCCGAGCATGATAATACTGCACGTGGCTCCCACTGGCAACGACATAATCAGACAAGTATTCCAGATCATCTGGGTTTCTATTCGTTAAGATCTGTTTTAAATTGATTAATCAAACGCTCCTTTACGCCCGGACAAACGTCTCGATGCAAGCTCAGAGTTTATTGTGATGGCTTTCATTGGGTAAACAAGACATTTACGTCTGCTCGCCGCGCTCAACATTCATTAGTAGGCACTTTGGTATCTTTACGTTCAGTTCGTAGATCTGAACTTGGTTCAGGGGGAGAAGCAAAGGAAGGTTCATGATGTGTAATTCGTTCATCATTGCGGGATTTCTTGATTTATTGGCATTCCCCAGTTTTGTCCGCTCACGTTTTTTTCCTGCGCAAGTCTTTCCTTCGTGACGTGTGTTTAGACGTGATTCGATATATAATGACCTTGTTTTGTTCCAGATTATTGGCGTGATTAAAGCATTATTACTATCGTGACTTCATTTTAAAGCTTGTCTCATGTTCCATCGGCCCTTTCTGGTGTATTTTTTTGCTTTTGTTTTAATATCATCTACATGTCACTGAAATAGATTATGACGCCTTCCCTGGCCGCAAGACGAAGAATCCTAGTAAGAGTATGTAAGAATGCTGGGAAAAGTTCCTACCATTTAATTTCTCTGCGGTACTTACGGTAGTCCCGTGCGGCCCGTCATGGAGTGAGGTAAAACACACGCCCCGAACACAAGAGTAACTGTCACCGACATCTTCAAGAGTTGTTTTCGTTGCCGAATGAGCTCTTTTTCTGGGATGTTGCTATCATGCGTAACCACACTTCTGTGATTGAGCGCTTTCACAAGTTTACTGTAGCAAAAGCTAATAACGAGAAAAGGAAGAGTGAAAACAAAAATTATGTAGAAGACTATATGAGTTAACTCTGCGTGCTCACTGTACGTCTGTCGGCAAGCTGCTGTCTTGAACTTGTAGTTTGTGTACACAAACAATGGTGTGTTTAAGGCAACAGATGGTATCCATGTGCCAATTATTGCGTATCGGACCGTTTCTCTCGTAGGCTGCAACATCCGTAAAGGTCTTACTACTGCGTTATAACGCTCTATTGCTAGGATTGTAAGCGTCAATACCGAGACAACCGTAGCAGTCAGAGGAACGTTTAAGCCGACAATGAACATACAGAGAACAGTTCCTACAGCTCCATCTGGAAGGACCTTAATCATTGGGATGAGGGAAAAACTACAAAACAGAAGACTTGTGACATCGGCAGCCGCTAGATTTGCCAATAAATAATTCTGAGCGGTTTGAAGCGACTGGGTTCTCTTGATTATTGACAGGACGGAAATATTTCCAGCGATTCCAACTCCGATAACTACTGACGCTGACAAACAAATGAATAACTTGTCGATCGTAAAATAAAGTTTTCCATTTGAGGCTTTCTTTACCAGCTCCACTCTTGTCTCGTTCGTTGTAGAATTCCCTGAAATGTTTAAAGACATGCATTCTTTTTCTCAGAATTGTTACTTGGTAGGATCTGTTGAACGTTGAAGTTTGCGCCAAAGCAAAAGACTTGTAACAAATTAAAGTAAGCCTTCCTGAATGGTGTCATAAAAGCAATCTCCCTTTAATGGAAGGGGTAGTCAATTTCCTTGTCTTTAAATGACAGCAAATGCATTTTTAAAAAATTAAATCGTTCTTCGGAGAAAGAAATTAATTAACAATGAGACCTTGTGAAGCTTTTTATTCCAGCTCGGTAGTTGCTACAGCGCTGGCAGTTCAGTTTTTAAATTAATTTTGCTCTCTCCAGGGAGAGGAAATTAATTGAAAACGCGCCGATCGTAATCACTTAGTATTTATTTCATATTGCGAAAGAATAAAACAAACAGAGCATCTAATCCACGTGCGAGAATCAGTTCAGACTGCCATCTGCTGCTTCATATGTGAAGGGTAAATGTAATTACGGACTGATGTTCTAGATCGCCATAGATTTGTAAACAGCCTAATGTTCAGCCTACCACAATATGCTGTTCTTAACGAATTTATACCTTGTTTTAATTTAGGTCTTTTAGCGGGGTCAATTCCTATTTGATGATGATGAACAGAAAGCTATTTTATCAATTTATTCATGCAGACGCTTTACCGATGTTATATCTCGCTAGAATTACAATTTTATCTTTTTGCAAGTTGAAACAAACGCCAAATATGAACACACGTCCAACTGACGTTCTCACAAAGGTGATGCTTTTTTTTTTTATTGCAGACATACACCCGTATTTCCATAAGAAGGAGTTGCTGAATCTGGAAAAATAATGATTTTGAACGAAAAAAAAAGGAAATCTGGAGAATCCTGGTATCGATCCTGGTACCTCCTGCATGCTAAGGGAGCGCCCTGCCATTTGAGAAGTTCAAGATGCCAAATTGCAATTGCTAAGCGGCTTCTCAATCTCACTGCACCCAACCTTTCGTATTACAGCTCATACTGATTAATTTTTTCTTACTTGATAAGAGACAGTAACGAGATTAATGAACCTGGTCCGTTAACTCAGTCGGCAGAGCGTGGTGCTGATAACACCAAGGTCGTGAGTTTGACCCTCGCACGGACAGTTGTTTTGCTTAAGTAAGCCAGCTAAGATAACACTATCTAGTGATTTGTTACTGATTTTAAACAGAAACAAACTCACGGACCTATTTTGCGCTTGAAACACAATAAAAAGATCGTTGAATTTGATCGGTTATATAGAAATTACAAATTCAGAAACTTATATGCTATATGTGATATGTGATAAGTTAATAAAGATATTGAATTTTAAGCTCGGTAATGAAACGTGAAGATGAGTTAATCAACATGACACGAGCGTGGGACAAAGAAAAATTCTGAGTCCCCGACAGGAATCGAACCCATGACCTCCCGAACAACGGGCGGGCGCTCTATCCACTGAGCTACGAGAAACTCAGAGTTTTTCTTTGTCCCACGCTCGTGTCCTGTTGATTAATTCATCTTCACATTTCATTACCGAGCTTAACTTATCACTACTCACGATGACTTCGATAGTGTTGATCCTAGCAGTATGCAGGACACCTGTCATATATCAACTCATTTAAATGACCTTGCTCTCCATGAGTTCTCGTAGCTGAGTGGATAGAGCGCCCGCCCGGTGTTCGGGAGGTCATGGGTTCGATTCCTGTCGGGGACTCAGAATTTTTCTTTGTCCCACGCTCGTGTCATGTTGATTAACTCATCTTCACATTTCATTACCGAGCTTAAAATTCACCATCTTTATTAACTTATCACTACTCACGATGGGGTGTAAAGTCCAGCTCCACGTCCCTGTCGTACACCCTGGGCAACGTCCTAAAGTAGGGGAGCGCCAGTCAGGGTGAAGTACGGTGGGGAAGCCTCATTCCTCAGGGCCGCTACGGTAACCGTGAAGGCCTGACTGGAACCGTGAAACGGGGCGGCTAACGGAGCTCTGGTGAAGCTACGAAGGCTAACCCCCTACGTGGTGGATTCATTTGGTTACTGAAACCGAAACTATGGAAAACTTTACCGGGTCTCTATTACTAGTAGAGATCGAGCAGGGATCGTTAAAACCGAATTATGACCATAAGGTTAGAACGAGAATGAAGCGAAGCCCGCGGATGAAGCTGTTCTCTCCGAAATTCAGAACCTGGATAGGACAATGGAATGAGCGAACTCTATACGAGTCTGGAAAGGCAGCTCTCCTGGCCGCTGAGATGAGACGTTATAGACTGGAAATCTTGGGAGTCAGTGAAGCTAGGTGGAACCAATTCGGGAAAACTGAGTTGGCAACAGGAGAGCTTTTCATATACTCGGGGAAAGGGAACAAAGATGATGCCCATGAGAGAGGGGTCGGTATCGTATTGTCAGGGCACGCGAAAAAGTGCTTGATGGAATGGGGACCGATTGATGATCGCATTATTACAGCCAGAATTAACGCTAAAGTTCAAAAGATCACAATCATACAGTGCTATGCTCCTACGAACAATGCTGAGCCATATGAGAAAGAGGCTGTGGTCGATAAGGCTCCGAATAGAGATATCTTCATCGTAATGGGCGACTTTAATGCAAAGCTTGGACGGAATAATGCCAACATTGAGAGGATTATGGGAAAGGAAGGACTTGGAGATGTGAATGAAAATGGCGAAGAGTTGGTGGATTTTTGTGCATTGAAGTATTGGTGGAACTCTCTTTCCCCATAAGAGGGTACATAAAGCGACCTGGATATCCCCAGATGGAGTGACTGAAAACCAAATCGATCACATTCTGATAAGTCAGCGATGGAGAACTTCACTGCAGGATGTGCGCGTAAAAAGGGGAGCTACTATTGGTTCTGACCATCACCTTGTGGTGGCCTCTCTGAAGATCAAGCTGGCTGCAAGAAAGCCGTTCGTAAATACAAGATGGAAATTTGATGTCATGAAATTGAGAGACCCTGACACAAAACAGGCCTTTCAAATTGAGTTGCAAAACCGGTTTGAATCCCTATCCCTTCAAGAGGAAGAAGAAGAAATAGTAAGAAATCCAAGCGGGGATGAAGATGAACGGGCCCAAGATACTGATATCAATGCACAATGGGAGAAAACCAAGAAAATACTTGTTGATACATGTGGGAGTGTTCTCGGACGTATGAAAAGGACTCGGAAGGAGTGGCTGTCTGACGAGACTTACAGGAAGGTTGAAGAAAGACGAAAGACGAAGCAGATACTGAATGACGCTCGAACGAGACAAGGGAAACGTGAAGCAACCAGATACTACAATGAAAAGAATAGAGAGGTTAAGAAATCTTGCCGAAGAGACAAAAGGGATTTAATTGAGAGCATTGCACGAGAAGCAGAAGACGCGGCTAAGAACAATGATCTAAGAACACTATATATGACAACACGAAAACTTAGTGGGATAAGATGCAACCAGAATCGCCCAATTAGAAGTGAAGGTGGAACTCTCTTGACGAAAATGGAAGATCAGCTCCAGCGATGGAAGAGGCATTTTGAATCCGTATTGACCAGACCAGCCCCAAGCCAATTACCAGATCCTCTGCCTGCAGATGTTCCCCTGAACATCGTCACAGGACCTATTTTCAAAGGAGAAATAAGATCAGCCCTCACTCAACTAAAGAATGCCAAAGCTCCAGGGGTAGATAACATCCCTTCTGAGGCATTGAAGGAGGGAGGTCCTTGTACTGTGGAGGCACTGCATAGAATTTTAACCTTCGCATGGGAGAAAGAAGAGCTTCCAGATGACTGGAAGAGAGGTCTTCTAGTAAAGCTGACAAAGAATGGGGACCTTAGTCGGTGCGGTAACTGGAGGGGAATAATGTTGCTCTCGATACCCAGCAAAGTCTTAACCCGGGTCATATTGAACCCGGTCAGTTTTAACCCGGGTTATATTGGGTCATTTCGACTAAATTGTGTTGCTAACTACGATGTTATGAATATCACCACTCAATCATCAAAACGCGACTTGGCTTGCATTTCTTTGCAATTCTCAGTAAAATTATGATCAATGCAACATACGCTACATATCCTCTTTTGTTAAACATTGATATTTCGGTGTTATAGTTAAATCACATTTTATCAGCCATTAACGCCACTCGTCTAAAGTTTTAAACTAAAATCTAACCATGAAGCAACTATTAAGGAAGAGGCTGTTACCTGAGTAGACCTAACCCCCGGGCCCGGGGGAGGGAGCACTGCCATATATGGGCTATAGAGGTATGTGCGGCTGTGAAGGGTATGGTTTTCAAGGAGTTTACTCTAGGATAGGATATATAAATCAGAGCGTTTGGGTCTAGAATAGGGTATAATTTTTCACAAAACCGACTAGTTGGTTGAAGATTTCATCTAGACTAACGAAACCAGGAATTTCCACTCAAAAATATAAAAAAATCAAATCGGCAAGTTTAAATTTACGCAAAATCAGCCTCAACAGTGTCGATAAATGGAGGGATTTGGGGAGTTTACTCTAGTATAGGATAGCAAAATTCAGCTGAACTAGCTCTGGTATAGGCTAAGGGTTCCAGTGTCCCAGCGGCACATCCCCACCCGGAAATTCCCAAATTACACCCACCCACCCCCCCCCCCCCCGGAGACCTAGAAGCCTATCGCTTCATCACTCTGTAAAACACCTGGTGTATAAAACTGGAAATTTGAACAAATTTATTTTTTTATTTTTCCTTGGTCGTATTTTGGTTTTAATTCCTCGGAAATGACTACTTGAGTATTCTAAGAAGCCAAAATTCCAAGCTATAGTTATGAAGTTCAGCTTCATGGTCCTTCATGACCAAGCAAGGCCAAGGCTTGCGTTTTGACAAGTTAGCTGTTTGATAGATGTTTGATACTATCGCCACCGGGATTTCGAGAATGTTTACAAGTTTGTGTTTTTCTAAGAATTCTAATTCAATAGATCGTCTTCACGTGACGTGTTTCTATCCTCATCAGGCATAAGAGGCGGTATATTTATATCTGTTTACAATTAGCGTGCTTCGTTTGGAAACCAGAGCATTTTGAATTTCAGGGTTATGGAGGTTGCGTGACGCAAGGCTACGATCGTGTTTGTTGAAAAATATATCCTCATCTCATGATTTTGAGCCTTTTTGGAAGTTAGAGCATTAGGAAAAGTGCTTATGTAAATGCTTGTTTGTTTAGTACTGATAATCAGTCGCCCGGAAACCCAAAGTAAGTTCTAGATGTTTACACTATATTCCGGCTGCCATATTGGTGTACCACGGATGTATACCAACATGGCGTTTTCTTACTGGGCTCTGTAAATTTCTGGGAAACATTTACGACGAATTTCTGAAGTTTGGGGAAACGCACAGGCCTAAAGGCTTGGAGAAGTGTCCTATTTAGTTATCTTCTATAGCGTATATCACAATGTCTTAGCTTTTTCTATTGATTGGTTTTCGATTTATTATTGTTTTTTATTGCGTGACGGTGAAAACGATCTGAACCGTTCGAAGAACAAAACAGCAACTGTGGAATATTTTTTTTGTAAAATGATAAAACATGTTTTTTACTTCATAATTTTTGTATATGTTCCCACCTTCCTCTGATATCCATGCCATTCCTTATTTTTTGATCGGGATCATTTGCGGTCCAATATGGGGATCATTTCCGGTGCGGGATCATTTGCGGTTCAATTTGGGGATCATTTGCGGTCCGGGATCATTTGCGGTCCTGGGATCATTTGCGGACCCGTACACTGCTCTCTCTGATCTAAAGAAAACACTGCTTCTAAATGGTTACCCGAAAGGCATAATTTCCTTCAATATGAATGATGTCTTAAACAAGCATAGGAACAGACCTTCCGAAACTGTTACCACGGTTCCCAAGAGAGATGTAATCCTTGTGCTTCCTTATTTAGGTTTTGGAAGCGAAGTTTTTAAACGCCGTCTTAAATCTTGTGTTAATAAAGTTTTTGGTTTCGTCAGTCTTCGGTTGATTTTTCAGAACACTTGCCGAGTTAAGTCCTTTTTTCCTTACAAAGATCGTTTAAATCGCGCGCAAAAATCTAAAGTCGTATACAAAGCCAGCTGCTGGGATTGTGACGCTTTCTATATCGGCAAAACACAAAGCGACGACTGCATGACAGAAAGGTCGAGAATTTTAGAGCCCTTACGCAAGTGGGTCACGCTTCCGCTGTTGCTGATCACGCAATCTCCACCGGCCATAAAATCAAATGGGACCATTTCGAGGTCTTAGCTAGTGGACAATGTGATTTACATTGTAAAATAAAAGAAACATTGTTTATACGAGACTTAAAACCAACACTTAATGACAATGCTAGCAGTGAAAAGCCGTCTCTTTATTAGCTATCACCTTTTGTTTTCGTTATTGTTTAGTTAGTTACCAGTACCTCGCTTTGTATTTTTAAGTTTTAAATCTTTCGTTTTTTTGTAACCGCCACTTTTGAAAATGCGTGCTGTAGCATGCGAAACGTCAAGAAAATTTTAGATTGTTGTTCCAAACCATGCGTAGTTCATGTGTTATGTATGTTGCCGCTGTTTGCATTTTATTTCTTGTTAAATTGAAATGGCCAAAGAACAAGAGTGTTTATGTTGTCAAGATTACTATAACTTGAGTATCATTACTCAAGATCAGGCTATCAGGTTATCAGGTAATCAGGTTCTTTCCCGCCACTTTACTGGCCTCCTCGTCACTGTAATACAAGATGCTATAAAACAGTTCATAAAGAAATCGAGACATGCAATCATAAAAAAGCAACTGCAGAAGTGAAATAAAGAAACGAAAAAGAATGTTTCCGGCCGGGCTCGAACTGGGGACCTTCCGCGTGTGAGGCGGACGTGATAGCCACTACACTACGGAAACCTCGGTGAACCACTAATGATCTTAAAACGAAGTATTTCTAAACTACGTTTACGTGGTCCTATGATCAAATTTTACTCCTTGAATTTTTGGGTGAATCACATGGAATTCCACGAAAGATGTAAACGCCGTTTACCGTTTGCAAATACATGTCTCTGCATTAGTTCCGGAGATATTTAAGTTTTTAAAAATGAGTAAAATATACAAATGAGAAGACTGATGACGTCATACACTAAACCCAATATTGCATCAAATATATAAATAGAGCTATCCCGGTCAATTTGCAGCGGAGACCATTGAAACTTGGTAGGCTGATAGTTCTACAGGCAACACACCTATGGCTATAAAAAATTATGTTTACATGGCAACTCACTGTTTTTCAGTCCTCTCCAGTCTGTTTTCAATATTTTAGTGATTTTCTGCTCGAGAAATATTAAGCAAGGCGACAAACAGCACCCACCATATTTATATCCTTGCTGGATGATGCAGATGAGGCACCACTGGCAAACACAACACCCACCATATTTAAATCCTTGCTGGATGATGCAGATGAGGCACCACTGGCAAATATCAAAATGGAACGAACTGCTTTTAATATTGGGGAGGTCTGGAAACCGGTATGTTTCCATGGTAACAGAATTGATAAGCTCATATTGTGGAGCTCACCCAGTAGAATCATACTGCAAAGAATCAAATTGGCTGCATGAGATGTCTTTTTACATCAAATTTGATCAAAATTTGGTGGAGTTTATGACGTCATCACCTGGCTAATTTGCACATTTTAAAAACTTGAATATCTCTGAAACAAAAAGAGATCTTTCAAATAGTAAACAGCATTTTTCTTCGGCGTAAAGTCTCTTGTGTATGCTTTAAAATGGGTTAGGTAGGAAAGAAGCGAATTTCATCATAGTAGCACTTTAAATGTACCTTCACATAATTTTTCAGTCGACTCAAGCGTGGGCCTTAAAAGTAAATCCAATGGATAACACAGCCATACAAAAATTCCCAGCTATACAAAATGTGAAGCTTCCATGAGCAAACGTAATGAGAATTAAAAAGTGCGACATCTCAAAGGCGCCGATGGGATTTGAACCCATGACCTCCTGTTTACAAGACAGGCGCTCTAACCAACTGAGCTACGGCGCCCTGCATTAGATATAACGTGTTTTAGTATGTTTCTTTTAATAATAATAATAATAATAATAATAATAATAATAATAAACATTGTTAGTAGTACTAAGTTGGTCACATCTCCACTTTGTTAGTAATTCCTAGCAGTACCAAGACAGCTCAAGTTGTGAGGTCTACATAAATCGCATAACTGTTTAGATAAAGAAGTGTGGTTTTTTTTCATTATGGCGTTAATGGTTTTGTTTCTTTGTCTGTTTGGCTATTTTTTCTCTGCTTGTCTTTTTTTTTTTCCGTTCTGATCAGATGAGGGATAAAATTGGTTTCATTTTTTAAAGACATTTCACCAACTGATGGCAATCGCTCCCGCTGATGAAAAAACGTTTAACAAACAATTCGCTTGTTGATATTCATGATTTTGTGAAGTCTGTCAATCAAGACTGGAATGTTTTTTTTGGTCTTTTTTTTTTCATCTTGGAGCTTGTAGCGAGAAAGCGACCAGATTACTTGAGCTTTTGGAATACTTTATTTCTGAAGATTGAGAGACGAATTAGTCAGAAATCATTATTTTGACAGCACGATAGGGAGGTTCGCGGGGTGTAATGGGATGTTTTATGACTTTTTAAGCTTTTGGCGGGGATTTACGTCATTCTAGGTCGGTCAGTCTTCGTCTTGGTCCAAACTTTTATTAAGCTTTGTTTTAACAGTGTCTTGTAAAATGTTCTAGCTTATTGATTTTGTACTCTTTCCTCGGGGCCCCGTGCTTCTGCAGCAAATGAGGAATACGTTTCCACACATTTTTTGACCACATCTTAAGGGTACGTTTTTAGCGGTTTTTCATTTCTGGCGTAGCACAGGTTCTAATTGTTAGAATCAACAGTTTTAATTTGCAAGGAGATAGACTATCTTATCAGACGGGCGAATACATCCGCATCAGATGACTGATTTACGCATCCGCAATAAAATATTCACATTTCATGTCTCGTGTTAGTGCTGAGTCAGTATTGCTCTATTGACATGAAGCGGAAAACTCGGTTAATCAGCGGAGTTGGACTGGAAACTACAACACAACACAGAACAGGTATTAAAACACCAGCTGAGTCAAGGGAGTAGCAGATTAAAAAAGTTGTCTAAACGAGTTATCATACGTTTGGCCTGTTGGTCTAGTGGCATGATTCTCGCTTTGGGTGCGAGAGGTCCCGGGTTCGACTCCCGGACAGGCCCAAATTGATTTTCTTTTCCAATAATAATTAAAATAATCATAACAATAATTTTTAGCAAACTAGTATTTTCCAAATTGTAGGTATGGATGAGACATTCACTCGTTCTTTCCCTCTCTCCTTCGCTTCCTGTTAGACTTTTCGTGAATCCGCTGATCAATTTAAAGCGAATTTTAGTCACAGCCCAAGAGAATCCCAAGCGGCTTTAATACGTGCATTTTGATCCTCCAAGAAAACATCAACGCAACTCGCGTGCTAACACGCTATTTTTCGCCAAATCTTATTAGCAAAACTTAAAAAAGAAATTGATTAGTTTTTCCATTTAAATTACCCTGGAACGAAACAAAACGAACGGAAAAGTTTAAAGCGATGGTTTTTGTCCTTGGGTCATTTGAAAGCTTTCATTTAACACAGAAATTGCACTCAACCGTCAACTTATAGCAGAGAGACTTTTGGTTTCTCCGGCTGAAACTCATACATTTCTGGCTACCAATCCACTAACAATCAGCAACATAAGCTTTGTTAAGATCATAGCTCGATAGCGTTATTTATTTATATGAAGTTGCTGAAGGATAAAAAAATGAATAAGCTCAGCTACGTCAACATCTTTCGTTTTTTTTTTTCTTTTTTTATTTGTTTTCGCTGACTCAAAATTTTGTAAGAGTTGGTAGCAAGATTTAGTCTCATAGGAAAAACAATCATGTGTTTCCGGCCGGGCTCGAACCGGCGACCTTCCGCGTGTAAAGCGGACGTGATAACCACTACACTACGGAAACCCGTTACGACTGAAAGCTGCCATACTCAGTGTTGTGCTAATCAGGAACTCGTAGTTTCTAGTTTTTTTTATCAGGAAGACAGAAAAAATAAGTCTACGAAGTACAACAAACAGTTGAACATTTGCCTACTTCTCACGATGCTCAATATTGAAGTTTTTCAAAAACGATGCTATCCTTGTTTTAGCGTTACCAGAGCATCTCAGTGGAGTTAACCGTCAAATCGCCAAAAAATTAACCGTCAACCGTCAAATGAGCAAGCCAATAGTAGCCGTCAAATGTCTCAGATATCCTTAATCAAGAACTAAACGATTGACTTTAGGAAATTTATGCTGTTTAGAAATAAACGTTTTAATGCACCACAAAAAGATACACTTATGTTCAAGTCCTTCAACTTCTAGTTATGGGAGCGGGAGATTAATGCGCGCAGCGGTGAGGTGATGTAATTACGTTAATTAGACAAACAGTCGAAGATTAAAGAACTCATAATTAATGCACAAATTATAGGACTAATTGGGTTATTCAAATATGGACAAATTTGTACCCTTTTATGAAAAATTACAGCCAAATTTGCTTCAACCATCAAAAAACCAATAATGATAACGATCACGATAATAACGGCTTATTCACATCACATCCGCGCAGTGGCTGTTCGTTTGAATAGACCTACTTACATGCAATACAACTAAAAATTACGCTAACAGGATGGATGGATGGAATCATGACGCTAAGTATATAGAAAATAATTATCAAAACAAAAAGAACCGTCCCCGGGTGGGCTTGAACCACCAACCTTTCGGTTAACAGCCGAACGCGCTAACCGATTGTGCCACGGAGGCTTCCTTGAACACTTTTTGTACAATTTTGATCAATTTTTTTGGAAGAAATTCTAACTTGCGTAAGGTTTCTGTTACATTATTGTATCTTGCTCGAAAGACATGAAAAGCGAAAAACCGGGGGAATTGGGTAGTAACTGTCTTGCCCAATGAGACAACACAAAACAGGTGTTATAGAACCAGTTCGACAGAGAGAAGTAGATTAAGACCTTTGTTAAATGACGTTCAACCATGTTTGGCCTTTTGGTCTAGTGGCATGATTCTTGCTTTAGGTGCGTTGCGAGAGGTGCCGGTTCGACTCCCGGAGAGGCCCTTTGTAACACTCTTTTGTCAATGAACACAACATAATAACGAAGCAGGCAATATTACGATGGTTTTTGTGACGTCACAACGGCCATATGAAACAACGGAACACCTGCCTCCTTTTTTTGCAGACAATTCCAACTGACTACCATGAAACCCTAGATTCAAATATCACTTATAACCAACTGTTTCTGTTGGCCGGGAAACATTTCCAACGACTTCTAGGAAAATATTAATCTAAAGTAATTTTGATCTGGTCCTCTTGTTTTAAACCGATGAGGGGGAATAAACTAATCAAAAAAATAGAGGAAAAAAGAAATCAGAATACAGTCAGTTATAAATCTTAAAATAGTATTTTCCAGCTGGTTTACTTAAAAGGAAAAGTTGGTCCGTGTGAGGGTCGAACTCACGACCTTGGCGTTATCAGCACCACGCTCTACCGACTGAGCGAACGGACCAGACACATTATCCTTGTGCCGTTTTTTGTTAACTACTACTACCTTTGAACAAGAACGTTGTCAAAAGTTTGGCCTAATGAGCAACAGCACCCGCTTATTGGCTTTGTTGAAACTGATTTGGTTTTATTCTTTAAGATGTATGTATATATTGTTAACGTGCTTTGTCAAATGATGAGGACATTTTTGTTGAAATATAGTTATCCCGAAACTATTTATTAGAATTTGTTCCCCATTTATTTTATACTCATGCCTCGTCAATATCAGTAGCTTATGTTCTAAATATCAAGGAACTAGAATGAAAAGCAACATATTTCTTAAATTATTTGTTTTTCTAAAATGAAATTCTAAGTACATTTAGAAAAAAAAAAAATAAAACTAATCACCAAGTGATGCCTCTAACATTGTTTTTTCAATAGTTATCGTAACTTGTATATTGAACTAAATGCTTACGCTTTGGGGAATAAGCTCAAATGGTAGAGCGCCCGCTTAGCATGCGGGAGGCACGGGATCGATACCCGGATTCTCCAGCAGTCTTCATTTTACTAGCTAATATGTAGCTTTAATTCTTTTTGAAGGCAGATTTTTTTCGGACCGTTGTTGTACAAATAACGCAACCTCGTTCCCAGGGTCTCTCATCTTACCGCCCCCTGGAGCGAGCGAAGAGAGACCCTGGTTGGGTCTGGTCACGTGCCTGCCAGAATCTGGGAGGTGACAATTAAATTATTGAAGGGCTGGGCGGCCTAGTAGGAATTTTGTCTATACTTAGCCTACGGGAGTTCGGGAAGTGTTGTCACCAAAGTAAACCAGGAACGATATGATGTTCTGAGGCAATGTCCGGCGGTAATATTCTGCAAACGCCAAGGAAAACTTATCCATCATCTGATAGCGGAAATCCATGTCGCTGATGGTTGCATGGTTCAGTGAAGGACGTTACATATTGTAAAAATCTCCTCACGAAGGCGAATGGAGAATTACACACCGCAGCCGAGGCTGTGTATGCCGGAAGATGTCGGCGCCCCGAACTTTGCCGAGCGCGAAGGATATAAATACAGTGAACTCGTCGCGGTATACATTTCGCCGTCGTTGCTGATAAAATGGATTTATCTTCGAACGAAACGAGGCTAGAAAAAGAAAAATATAATTTTTATTGTGTCGTTAATAAATTAGTGCACGTGACACCAACGGTTCGAGAGAATTGTGCACATTTTCATTTAATTCTCGATCTCTCGACCTTTCTTTGCTTCAAGCGTGTTTCTGAGGGGCATTTTTTGTGCCGTGTTATTAGAAGAAATGGAAATTATAAGTAGAGCGGAGTCGTTTGATTATGTTACAGCATATTTTTAGAGGTCGTAGGTCTGCATGGTTCCGCTGTTAACTGCACGTCGCTTCTCAGAGTTTGACACCTCTGTAATTTGCCATGCCGTGCTTATACTTTGGTTAGGTTCGTTTCTATTGCAAGATATGTTTTAAGGCTCTCAGTATTGGCTCTCCAGCGACAGAGATTAAAATATTCCGTGAACATATTGCTTACTTGCATTCTATGTTGTGACGCCGCAGGTGACGCCGGGCCCGGCTATTTGATTAGAACTGTTTGCAAGCGCAGTGCGTTGCACGAATATCATATTTATCTTCGTCAAGCTTTTCTTCAGAGACTGCCGTAGCTTTACTTTGAGAAAGCTATACGTTATCCTAGAGACGTTCTTATGTTTTTTTTTGCATCAATTTGATCGAGTGCATTCAAAGGAGAAACAACAATTACTACGGGATGAAATTGCGCTGCTCGACGTCCACAGTTGAAATATGAATGACTTTCCATAAATCCAGTGGGTAAGACGGCAACACTGAAAATCACGACTACTAAATTGCCTCGAGACAGATTTGCTTAACCTTTAGGTAAACGTTGGAACAGATATTATTCGAAATTTCAGCCTGAAAGCTGAGTATTGATAAACCCCGCGGGTAATGTGGCGGTCGCAGCGCGCGACAAAGCTCAACGCGACAAACTGCTGATTACAGAGGACCCCTCCCTGATGTTCTCAATTGTCAAAGTGGCACGTGACCAGACCCAAACAGGGTCTCTCTTCGCTCGCTCCAGGGGGCGGTAAGATGAGAGACCCTGGGAACGAGGTTGCAAATAACGGTTTGTAAACTTTTTATTTGGATAATCTAGCTATTAGAGAAGATGCGAATACTCCTATGAATGAATTTTCCGCTGTCCCTCTAAAACAACGTGGACTTCAATCGACCAGAGGTAAACGGGCAATACCCGGAGCACCTTTCGATATATTTGTAGCGCGGTACTCTTTACGCTTTGTAGCGCAACCTTTCTCAAAACAGCTTTATAACACAGATAACACAAAGATTCTTTGAAGAATTACTCTTTCCTTTGCGACTTGCATTATTATAAACTGGCAGTTAAAGGTTAAATTTCATCTTTTACAACTGAAATTGACGCCCTCCTTTGGCACGGAATGGTAAGGAAAGGTTAAATGGCCGCAAATGGGCCTTGCTAGCCCACACACTGCAGATCTAATCCCAGTCTTAGCTGTATTGAACAACTGAGAGTATTCTTCTTTTCCATGAGTGGGATGCCAGTCCATTGTAGTTATCCGCCCCCACCCCCAGCCCACCACTTTGGAGCGAACTACTCTTAGAGCAATGAAAGAAGAAAGAAATATAAACAGGAGCCATAATCGGGGACGGAGACCGTAAGTCTTGGGATCCGCGCGCACCTATGAGATGGTTCAATTTTTCTATTTTTAGAACAAATTGCGCCATCCTGACGTCACATATCCGCGCGGATCCACGCACATGTCGGGGGCTCTCGCGTGGATGTTGTCACGTTGCCTGATCAAATGGTGAGAAAGGCGAGATTCTCTTGAAGATTTTTCACAGCGATGGCAGGGAATAAGGCAGGGAATTAGATCCAGGGCTCTTATATGTAGCTTTATGCTCTAAACTAATGGAAAAGGTAAGATTTTCAGAGTCGAAAACAAGACTTCAATTTCGCGGTGTGAATTAATAACAATATGTGCTCGCGCTTGTTGAACGGGTAAGCTTTTGCGTTTGTTCTGTAAAGAAAAGTTATGAAAGAAAACTCTTTACTCTCGTATCGAGTTCATTTGAGAGTTTCCCAAACAATGCTTAATCATAACCAAACCCTGTTTTTGATAGTTTCTTATTGCTTCTGTTTGTTTGGCGAGTTTGCAAAAGTTTTTTAAAGGAAAGTCTCACGCGTACATAAGTAGCTCATTTGCATAGTGCAGCCCGTGTATCTTCAAATCCGAGGCGGTGTTTTCAATTGTGAACAAATCTTGACAAAGATTTCTTTCGTTGTTTTTTGCGCTGAGATGCTGCAACAATTTTCACCGACGCCAAAAGGCTACTAACATCAGGTGTATTTCTTTAACTTAGTGAAATTTTACACTGCGAAAATAAAATAGACAAGGAGTTTTGATAACTCAACCAACAAAATCGAAATCTTTATTCGAGGACCGTGACTACTCGGGTTGATTAAAGAAAGCTGATTATTTCTGCTGTATTCGCATATTTTCAGCTAAGCTTTTAATATGTTCTGAAACATTTATCAACCTTAAACATATTTAAAAACTAGAGATATTATATGAGTTCGATGTACGTTTTCACACGAAAGTGGGGAAGTCCAATTTGTCGTGTTTTACTGACTGTACAAAACACGCATCGGCGGGCGCTCTTATTCATCGACAACAGACAATTTGTTGGATTTTTACTCAAACAAAACTGAGCATAATCTATAGACCTAAACTTTATTGTCACTTATTGGGCCTTGATAAAGCATCAAGCGTTGCTTACAATTCAGGCGAAACTCAAACTTGCAATTACTTTATTTTACTTTTCGGTCGAGATAGACTCTGGCGAAATCCTCGCAAGCGTGTGGCAAGAGGAGGGAAACTTTGAAGTCCTGAAACGGTGCTATATCCAAATATATCCAACTGGTTTTTTCCTGTCTTATGGAAAAGCTGTTAATCTTCGTTCAACATATGTGAGACTTGGAGTGGAGTAATGTGGAGCTCTTGTAAAAGAAACAGCGGAACACAACTTGGTCAGCGATATAAACCGGGGCAACTAAATTCGGCACTGTCTTACTTCACTCAAACTGGAGCAGCTTACGACGAAAATACTGAAGCAATGTTCCAACAGACATGAACGTTTTGTTTTGTGGGCCAAGAGCATCAAACATTTCGGGAATTTCGGACGCCATTTCCCCGCGCTATATCCGCAAAAATCCACGCAGGACGTACGCGCGTGTGCAGCACATGATGGTGCAATTTGTTCTAAAAATGGAAAAATTGTCCCATATCATAGGGACAGCCCCAATACTACAAATGGCGTGCTCTTACGGTCTCCTTCCCCGATTATGGCTCCTGATATAAATTCATCAAACGAGACAAGTCGACCAAAGAAATGTCGTTGAACTAACGTGACAAATGTAATCTAGGGCGTCTATTTACATGAAAGTAATGTTTTAAAAGCGCTTTATACCCTGATAAAACATGGGTTTTTGACCAATCAGAGCGTGCGCAGGGTCCTATCTATATTATAATGGTCATTTATTCGCAAATTACGTTCCATATAATTCTTGAAATTTTTCACTCGACTCTTGCGTAGATCTTCAAAGTAAATCCATCGGATAACACAACAAAAAAAATTCCCAGTGGTAAAACATGTGGAGCTTCGTTGAGCAATTTTAAAAAGTAATAACAAATTAAAAAGTGCAACATCTGTGAAGCACCGATGAGATTTGAACCCATGACCTCCTGTTTGCTAAATAAAAAGAAAAAAAAAATTTAAATAAAACATTGTAAATACATGTAGTACTAAGTTGATCACATGTCCACTTTCACGCTTGGTAATTTCCAGCAGTACTAAGATAGCTTAATACCTCTTAGTGTGTTCAACCTCAAAAGGTCCACAGCGGCAGCTTTCGTGGTTCCTTTTAGCGTATTGAGCTCAAAAAATTATGACAGGAGATAATGTGTCGTTTTAGAATTGGTACCTCTTAGGGGTCCCTCAGGGACCACCTGGGCTTTGATTGGGCGTTTGAAAGGCGGGGTGCGAAAACTCCAAGAGGTCAGACTCTAAAAATAAAAAGATACGAGAAAGGGTTGAATCCTAGGGTTGGTATGGGAGATGGACGCTCCGGGTCATGAGCTCCTGATCTTGCTTTATTGACGGGACGCAGAAAAATAATCAGCAGAGTTGGACTGGTAACTACACGACTACACAGAACAATAACCATAATAATGAATGTTTACCAGGGAGCATACTTCATCAACGGTGTTCTTCGTTGGGGCCCCGCAACTGCTCTCAGATAAGTTTACACATTGTGCAACAACATTTACACGAATCTCAACATGGAAAAACATGGTATTAATTCCAAGTTTGAAGTGAACTTTTCTCTGCGAAATATTGTTTAAGTGGGGCTATTAAGTGAATTTAGTCAACTGGTGAGGTTCCTTAAAGAACAAGTTCGCATTTAGCGACTATAGGTTCACGCGCCTTGTAGCCACAAGATGGCAGGATTCGACGTCCCGTGGAGAGAAGTCTTAATTCTTTTTTTTAACTGCCGGCTTCCTACCTTTTTTTCTTTTTTTAAGTTTCTATCTTTATTGCTAGCAAAGATCATTTTTTTTTTGTTTTTGTTTTCTTTAACTTCCTACCTTGATTTTCTGTTTATTTTTGGACAATGTGGAGATAATTGTAAATAAAATCTGTTTCTGGAAAGAAAAGTAGGGGTCAGCAAGCTCGTTAAAGTGGCCATCTGCCCTGTCATTGTTCATTTTAGTACTTAGCGCGCGCAGTTGATGCATGACGTGGCTCACTCTTCATCCTCTCCAGACACCGGCGAATTGTTTAAGCAACCTGCCAAAATATTGTTCACCCTCAAAGATGTTCTCATCATGCTATACGATAATAGGGGTTAAGATTATGGATTGCGTGGAATGGATTGGTCAATGTCATCATCTCTCTTTTTCGCCAAATCTTATTAGCAAAACGTATAAAAGAAATTGATTAATTACTCCATTTAAAATACCCTGGAACACAACAAAAAGAATCGAAAAGTTTAAAACGATGGTTTTGTCTTTGGAAAATACAAAAGTCGAAATTGACATTTAACACAAAAACAAACGCTGTCCTTGTTTTAGCGTTAGGCAGAGGATCTCAATGGGGTTAACCGTCAAATGGCCAAAACATTAACCGTCAACCGTCAAAACCGCAATATTTTTACCGTCAACCGTCGAATGAGCAAGCCAATACTAGCCGTCAAATGTCTCAGATATCCTTAATTAAGAAGTAAACGATTGTCTAGGGGCAAGGTATGCTGTTTATAAAGCAACGTTTTAATATATCACAAAAAGTATGCTTATGTTCAAGTCCTTCAACTTCTAGTCACGGGAGCAGGCGATTAATGCGCGCAGCGGTAATAAAGGTGATGTAATTACGTTAATAATACACATGAAAAAATTACTCGATTCTGATTGGCTAAGAGCAGTGCAGTTCAAGTGTAACACCAGTGCAAAAAGTGTAACATCAGTGCAAAAAGTGTAACACCAGCTCAAATTACACATCGAAATTCTGGATTATGATTGACTGACTTTGCACATATTATATTACTAATTGGATTGTTTAAATATGGACAAATTTGTACCCTTTTATGAAAAATTACAGCCACATTTGCTTCAACCGTCAAAAAACCAATAATGATAACGATCGCGATAATAACGGTTTATTCACATCACATCCGCGCAGTGACTGTATGTTTGAGAAGACCTACTAACATGCAATACAACTAAAAATGAAGCTAACAGGATGGACTCTTGACGCTAACTATATAGAGAACAATTATCAAAACAGAAAGAATCGTCCCCGGGTGGACTTGAACCACCAACCTTTCGGTTAACAGCCGAACACGCTAGCCGATTGCGCCACGGAGACTTCCATGGAGGGAATTTGTACGATTTTCTCCCTGCCCCGCCCCCTGCCACTAATTTTTTGTTACCTCTGTCCCCGTGCCCTCGCGCGATTCCCGCTTACATGAAAGGAAACGGAAAAGACTGCTACGCAGGCTAGCCTGAAATGGAAAACTTTATTTTACGATCGACAAGTTTTTGATTTGTTTGTCAGCGTCAGTAGTTATAGGAGTTGGAATCGATGGAAATATTTCCGTCCTGTTAATAATCAAGAGAACCCAGTCGCTTCAAACCACTCAGAATTATTTATTGGCAAATCTAGCGGCTGCCGATGTTATAAGTCTCCTGTTTTGTGGTTTTTGCCTCATCCCAATGATTTACAAAAGCGTAACTGAAAGCGTACACCGCGCCAATACCGAAAGGTGCTTCGGGTATTGCTCCTTTACCGCTGGTCGATTGAAGTCCACGTTGTTTTAGAGGGACAGCGGAAAATTCATTAATAGGAGTATTCGCATCTTCTCTAATAGCTAGATTATCCAAATAAAAAGTTTACAAACTGTTATTTGTACAACAACGGTCCGAAAAAAATCTGCGTTCAAAAAGAATTAAAGCTTCATATTAGCTAGTAAAATAAAGACTGCTGGAGAATCCGGGTATCTATACCGGTACCTCCCGCATGCTAAGCGGGCGCTGTACCATTTGAGCTAATTCCCCAAAGCGTAAGCATTTAGTTCAATATACAAGTTGCTATAACTTTTGAAAAACCAATGTTTGAGGCATGACCTGGTAATTAGTTTTAAGCTTTTTTCTAAACAATTTACTTAGAATTTCATTTTAGAAAAACAGATAATTTAATAAAATATGTTGCTTTTCATTCTAGTTCCTTGTTATTTAGAACATATGCTACTGATATTGACCAGACATTATTAGAAAGTATACAAGAAACAACTGCGAATAAATAATTTCGGGATAACTATATTTCAACAAAAATGTCCTCATCATTTGAGAAAGCACGTTAACAATATATAAATACATCTTAAAGAATAAAATCAAATCAGTTTGAACAAAGCCAATAAGCGGGTGCTGTTCCTCATTAGGCCAAACTTCTGATAACGTTGTACAAACGTTGTACAAAGGCAGTAATACTTAAAAAAACGGCACCGAGACTAATTTGTCTGGTCCGTTAGCTCAGTCGGTAGAGCGTGGTGCTGATAACGCCAAGGTCGTGAGTTCGACCCTCACACGGACCAACTTTTCCTTTTAAGTAAACCACATGGAAAATACCATTTTAAGATTTGTAACTGACTGTACTGTGATTTCTCTTTTCCTTTTTTTTTTCATTAGTTACTTCCCCCTGATCATTTCAAAACAAGAGGACTAGATCAAAATTACTTTAGTTTAATATTTTCCTAGGAGTCGTTGGAAATGTTTCCCGGCCGACAGAAACACTTGGTTAAGTCTTATTTTAATCTAGAAGGGCTTCATAGCAGTCACTTGGAATTCTCCGCGCAAAAACAAAAGTGCTTCTTTAAAGAAGAAAGGTATTTGAAAATTTTACAAATAGCAGTAAGTATTTTTAAATGTTCTGAATTCTTTAATGTGGTGTATTTAAATTTCCTCTTTCATTTTCGGTAACACTTGACGAAAACTGGTGAGCAGTTTATTTAAATAGCCTCGCAATAGTTAAGGCATGTGTACAATGGGGAATTAGCTCAAATGGTAGAGCGCCCGCTTCGCATGCGTTTGCTACCCAACATAACATTTTTTTTTGTCTTTTTGTCTTTTTTTTTTTTTTTTTGGGAGTTCTTTTTTCCTCATCTATCTGCTCATAAAACGCAGGTAGTGTGCCAGAACTTCCCGCGCAAAATTACTGTATTACTCATCATCAGTATTGACTGTTATTCGGATTCTCCATTTTTTTTTAATCAATTTGTCATTAGATATTTGTTTTTCAAGTTATAATTTAAAACGTGCATTGAAATTTTCTGTAGGAAACCGTGAACGCACCATACTCTCAATGTTAAGCAGATTTTCATTGAAAATATGTTTATTGAATAAGATTATTATTTACTTAAATCCTTAAGATGAGCTGGCTCACTGGTGGCGGAGCCTAAGTGCGGCTTCTTGGACACAAGGTGTCATGGCGTCTGTAACAGTGCGCCAAAGTCCACAGTGGGAAAAAATGGCGGCTGTACATTTTACCACACTGAATGCATGGCGTACCTGGATTATCAAAGTAGGCATAAATTAATATCTTTGCAACATTTCTCACTGTATTACATTCATTGTGTACGCTAGGTTAAAAGCTTTAGGAAGTTTTCTGTGTATTTTTCACGAGCGTTTATTAGGGATATTGAAGCTAAGAATTATTGGTAAATGCACCAGTCGCCATCTTGTTCCCCACAGTGGATTTTTCTGGAAAATTTTTACATAGGTTTCTCCAGTTATCGCAACATCGACATGAAAGCGCAAGCTTATAGCTTAAATTCCATCGTGTTTAATAAGGAATATTCATTCATTCATCGCAGATTCTTAATAAAGCTATCGTTGCCTTCAGTTAATTTTCAATCTTCTTATTTCTGCTCTGGAAACAGGGTGTGAAGAAAATCACACGTGCTTTCATCATGCGCAGCTTTTTGCTTCACTTATAGGACAACCAACGCAATTCTATTAACATGTTTATACTGCTTGTTTTAAAAGCAGTTTAAAATTCCCTTTTCTGTTTTGATAATGACTAGATGGAAAACCAAGGAAGCCGTTTTTAAAAAGTTTGATATAAATTTTCATGGTTTAAAAAATTTGTGTAGCAGACCATTTACTTTGCTTCGGTGAGCCTATTTCGGAGAGCCAAAACACACAGTTTGGAACGCGCGCGAGGAAGAAAATAACCCTGACTTGATCTTTTCACCCAAACCAAGCATTGTTCTTTTTCGCTCGTTTCTGATACAATGAAGCTGCTCACGGCAGTGTTCAATGAAAGACCCCCATTGATATATTTATAAACTTGATCTTGAGGCTATATATAGTGTGTGGAATGCTTTTATTGAAAAGCTACAACTATCAGACAAATTTTAATTTGCAAATTTGAATATCTGTTAAAGATATTAAAGTATCTCATAGAAACAATAATCTGCCGGCCACCGCCCAATGGACTATCAAAATAACTGACACCACTAAGCCTTTGCTCTATCTCACCTGACCCAACTTTCTTGTACAAAGGCAGAATAACTTAATAAAAGACGTCACTGAGGTTAATGTGTCTGGCCCGTTAGCTCAGTCGGCAGAGCGTGGTGCTGATAACGCCAAGGTCGTAAGTTTGACCCTCACACGGACCAATATTTCTTTTAACTAAGTGAACTTGAAAATACTATCTTAAGATTTTCTTCTGATTTATCTGATTTCTCTTTTCCTAATTCTTGACCTTTATTTCAATTAAAAACCTGTTTATATATATATTTTTGATCACCACAAAACAAAAGAACTAGATCAAATTTGTCTTTGTCTATAATGTTACTACATGTTGCTGAAAACCCGGGGAGTAGGGTACTTTAGGAATTTCTGGGTGGGGATGTTCCGCTGGGACCCCAGTTAATAATATCCAGTAGTGTTTTAGTGTTTTTTTTCCTCCCCACCCCCTCCCCCCCGTTCCTCTTTTTGCTCTCGCCCCATGCGTTCGCGCGACTTCCCCTTGGCTCTCGCTTTCTCCCGCTAAGAGGAAACGGAAAAGACTACTACGCAGGCTAATTTGAGGCTTTCTTTACCAACTCCACTATTGTCCCGTTCGTTGTAGAATTCCCTGAAATGTTTAAAGACATTCTCTTTCCCAGATTCGTTACTTGGTAGCGATTGAAGATCTGTTGAACGTTGAAGTTTGTGCCAAAGCAAATGGCTCGTAACAAATTAAAGTAAGCCTTCCTGAAAGATGTCATCAAAGCAATCAACCTTTAATGCAAAGGTGTAATCAATTTTGTTGTCTATAAATGGCAGCAAACGCAATTTAAAAAAAATGATTGAATCGTTCTTCGGAAAATGAAATTGATTAAGAATGAAATCTTGTGAAACTTTTTAATCTAGCTCGGTAGTTGGTACGGCGATGGCAGTTTTTGTATTAATTTTGCTTTCTCCAGGGAGAAGAAATTAATTGAAAATGCGCCGATCGTAATCACTCGTCCAAACATGACCCGCCTAGATTAGCTCAGCTATCCGCGGGCATGTTATAATTGTAATTTTAATTTGATAACAAATAAAATGTATGTATGTATGTATGTATGTATGTATGTATGTATGTATGTATGTATGTATGTGTGTGTGTGTATGCTGTTCTTAGCAAATTTATACCGAGGTTTAGGTCTTTTAGGTTCAGTTCCTATTTGATGATGATGGACAGAAAGTAAAGCTATTTCATTATTTTATTCATGCAGACGTTTTAATTCATTGATGTTATGTTCCGCTAGAATCACGATTTTAATTTTTTGCTATGTAAGCAAAAGCCAAACACCACACAGGTCCGACTGAGGTTCTCCCAAAGGTGATAGTTTTTAATTGCAAACATACACCCGTATTTACATAAGAAAGAGTTGTTGAATCTGGGAAAATAATGATTTTGAAGAAAAAAACAATCTGGAGAATCCGGGTATCGATCCCGGCACCTCCCGCATGCTAAGCGGACGCTCTACCATTTAAGCTAATTCCCCGCAAGTCGTAACAACATCGATTTCTTTGGCTTTTTTTTATCACTGGCTTATTGCATGTAAAGAACTGAACGAACGCGCGAAGGAAGAAAAGCGAAGAAAGTAAGCGAAAAAGATACTTCATTCTCACGCGAAAGCTAGGGCTTGCGTTGAACTGTGAAACTCTCCCTTTGATTTGTTTACCATATACAAAGCCTTCTTTGAACATGTTTTAATAAATATCGGCTGCCCTGGAAATGTCTTTTTTAAATGAACAACGAAACATTTCCCGCGCAAAGAAAGCAAAAAGAGAAACACAAATTTGGCTTGCTTTTGTTTGCGTGCAGTCCTTATCAAACAGAAAAGGAAGTTTTTTAACTGCTTTAAGAAAAAAAGTGGTATAAACATGCTGATAGAGTTGTACTTGGTTGTCCTATTAGTGAAGCAAAAAGCTGCGCATGATGACAGCACGCGTGACTCTCTTCACACCCTGTTTCCAGAGCAGAAATTAGAAGATTGAAAATTAACTAAAGGCAACGACAGCTTTGCTAAGAATCCGGCTGGAATGAATGAATAAATAATCATTACTTATTAAACACGATGAAATTTCAGCTAGAAGCTTGGGTTCATATCGATGTCGCGATAAGAAACCCATCTAAAAATTATCCCGAAAAATCCACTGTGGGCAACAAGATGGCGACTGGTGCATTTACCAATAGTTTTTAGCGTCAAAATCCTTAAGAAACGCTCATGAAAAACGCGCAGAAAACTTCCTAAAGGTTCAAAGCTAGCGTACAAAATTAATGAAATACAGCGACAAATGTTGCAAAGATACGATTTTATGTCTACTTTGATAATCCAGGTACGCAATGCATTGTCGTAAAATGAACAGCCGCCATTTTTTCCACTGTGGATTTTGGCGCGCTGTTACTGACGCCATGACACTTGTGCCGAAGAAGCCATACTTGGGTTCCGCCACCAGTGAGCCAACTCTTGTTAAAGATTTAAGAAAATAATGATCGCATTCAATAAATTTATTTTCAGTGGAAATCCGCTTAACATTAAGAATATGGTGCATTCACGGTTTCCTACAGAAAATTTCAATTCACGTTTTAAGCTATAACAATGAAAAACAACTATCCTATGACAAAATTGAGAATCCGAATAACAGTCAATACTGATGATGAGTAATAACGTAATTTTGTGCAGGAAGTTATGGCAGACTTCCTGCTTTTTATGAGCAGATAAATGAGGAAAAAAGAACTGCAAATAGAAAAGACAAAAAGACAAAAAAAAAAAAAAAATGTTAACATGGGTAGCAAAAAGCTTGATTTTGGAGAATCCGGGTATTGATCCCGGTACTTCCCGCATGCGAAGCGGGCGCTCCACCATTTGAGCTATACCTATTGTATAGATGCCTTAGCTATGACGAGGCTATTTTGAAAAATTGGTTACCAGTTTTCGTCAGGTGTTACCGAAAATGAAAAAGGAAATTTAAATACACCACATTAACTAATTTAGAACAATGAAAAAGACTTACTGCTATTTGTAAAATTTTGAAGAAAATAACTTGCCAAATAATAGTAAAAAATCAGTGTTGATCTGAACTTTGTCTTTTGAAGCAAAATAATATTATATGGAGAATCCGGGCATCGATCCCGGTACCTCCCGCATGCAAAGCGGGCGCTTTACCATTATAGCTAATCCTCCGGTTGTTATATGAAATCAGAGTCTTGGATAAAACAAATTACTAGTTTTGGAAGAATATTTGGACGTCTTTGAGAATATTTGGTACAAGCTGTTGTCATAATATTACAACAGAAAAATAACTGCTAAATAATTTAACTGATGCAGCGAAGTCTTCAATTATGATTAATTTACTTGTCAAGATTACTATAACTTCAGTATCATTACTCTTAAAATACAAGGTGCCATAAAACAGTTCATAAAGAAATCGAGACATGCAATCGTAAAAAGCAACTGCAGAAGTCAAATAAAGAAACGAAAAAGAATGCTTCCGGCCGGGCTCGAACCGGCGACCTTCCGCGTGTGAGGCGGACGTGATAGCCACTACACTACGGAAAACTCGGTGAACCACTAGTGATCCTAAAACGAAGTATTTCTAAACCACGTTAACGTGGTACTATGATCAACTTTTACTCCTTGAATTTTTGGGTCAATCACATGGAAATCCACGAAATATTAAAAACGCCGTTTGCCGCTTGCAAATATCTGCATTAGTTCCGGAGATATTTAAGTTTGAAAAATGTGTAAAATATGCAAATGAAAGACAGCTCAATATTATATCGAATATATAAATAGAGCTATCTTGGTCAATTTGCAGCGGAAACCATTGAACCATTGTTCCCAGGGCAACTAACTGTTTTCCATTCCCCTCCAATCTGATTCAAATATTTTAGTGATTTTCAGCCGGAAAAACATGAAACAAGGCCACCGACACCACCTAACATATTTATATGTTTGCTGGATCATGCAGATGAGGCACCACTGGCAAATATCAAATTGGAACGCCAAAGGTGGCCAGAAAAGCTTTCGATATCGAGGAGGTCTGGACCCCAGCATGTTCCCATGGTAACATAAATGTTTAGCTCATATTGTGGAGCACATCTAGTAGAATCTTACCGCAAAGAATCAAAGATTTCTGATACAAATTGGCTGAGATATCTTTTTCATAAAATTTGATCAAAATTTGGTCGAGTTTATGACGTCATCACTTGGAAATTTGCATATTTTAAAATCTTGAATATCTCTGGAACGAAAGGAGATCTTTGAAACAGTAAACAGCGTTTTTCTTCTCGTACAGTCTACTTTTTTGTGCTTTAAAATGGCTTAGATAGGAAAGATGCAAATTTCATGATATATAGTAGCACTTTAAATGAACCGTCATGTAATTTTTCAGTCGACCCCTGCGTGGACCTTAAAATAACACTCTTATTGTTAAATAATATGTGAAGCTTCGATGAGCAAAAGTAATGAAAAAGTATTGAGAATTAAAAAGTTTGAACCCTCTAAGGCACCGATGGGATTTGAACCCATGACCTCCTGTTTACAAGACAGGCGCTCCAACCAACTGAGCTACGGCGCCCTACATTAGAGGGAGAGAGACTTCATGGATTCGAGAAAGAAACATCTGGTAGGCAGGAAAGAGAATTGTGTTCTCTTCATAATAGAATTATTGTTAAAATTAAGAAGTGTGTGTGTTTTTCTTTTCATTATGTGGGGGTAATGATTGTGTTTCTATGTCTGTTTCACTGCTTGGCTTTTTTTTGCATTCTGATCAGATAAGGGATAAAATTGGTTTCATTTTTTTCAGACATTTGACCAACTGATCGCAATCGTTCGCTTGTTGATATTCATGATTTTGTGACGTGTGTCAATCAAGACGGGCATGTTCTTTTTTTCTTTTTTTGTAGCTTGTGCCGAGAAAGCAACAAATTTATTTGCGCTTTTGAAATATGTAATTTCTGACGATCGAGGGACGACTTAGTTAGATATTACTATTCTGACAGCATGATGGAGAGGCTCGCGGGGTGTCCTGGGATGTTTAAGGACTTTTTTGCCTTTGGCGGGAGATTAACGTCGTTCTTGATCAGTCAGTCTTCGTGTTCGTCCAAAATCTTATTAAGCTTTGTTTTAACAGCGTCTTGTAAAATGTTCTAGCTTATTGATTTGTACCAGGAGCCATAATCGGGGACGGAGACCGTAAGCGCGCGCCATTTCTGGTACTGGGGCTGTCCCTATGATATGGCAGAATTTTTCTATTTTTAGAAAAAATTGCCCCATCATGTGCGACACACGCGTGTACAATGCTGCGAGGATTTTTGCGGATGCAGCGCGGGGAAATGGCGTCCGAAATTCCCGAAATGTTTGATGCTTTAATGTTGGCCCACATATCAATAAGTTCATGTCTGTTGGGAGTTTACTTCAGTATTTTCGTCGTAAGATGCTCCAGTTTAAGTGAAGGAAGACAGTGTCGAATTTAGTTATGTGCCGCTTTATATCACTGACCAAGTTGTGTTCCTCAGCTTCTTTTACAAGGGCTCCACATCACTCCACTCTAAGTTTTACATATGTTGAAGATTGACAGCTTTTCCAAAACACCGCAAAAAAACTAGTAGGATATATTTGGATATAGCACCGTTTCAGGACTTCAAAGTTTGCCTCCTCTTGTCACACGCTAGCGAAGATTTCGCCAGAGTAAAAAAAAGAGTGTAAAGAGAAGAGTAAAGAGAAGAGTAAAAAATTCATGTTGTCCATGAATAAGAGCGACCGCCGATGCGTGTTTTGTACAGTCAGTAAAACATGACAAATTGGACTTCCCCACTTTCGTTTGAAAACGTACATCGAACTTATATAATATCTCTAATTTTTAAATATGTTTAAGGTTGATAAATGTTTCAGAACGTATTAAAAGCTTAGCTGAAAATATGTGAATACCGCAGAAATAATCAGCAAAGTTACGATGACGCTTTCTTTAATCAACTGGAATAACGATTTCGATTTTGTTGGTTGAGTTATCAAAACTCCTTGTCTATTTTATTTTCGCAGTGTAAAATTTCACTATGTTAAAGAAACACACATGATATTAGCAGCCTTTTGGCGTTGGTGAAAATTGTTGCAACATCTCAGCACAAAACACAACGAAAGAAATTTTTGTCAAGATTTGTTGACAATTGAAAACACCGACTTCGGACTTGAAAGTGCATGCGCTGCACTATGCAAATGAGCTACTTGTACGCCTCAGACTTGCCTTTCAAAAACTTTTGCAAACTCGCCAAACAAACAGAAACAATATGATTAAGCATTGTTTGGGAAACTCACAAATTAACTCAATACCAGAGTAAAGAGTTTTCTTACACAACTTTTCTTTACAGAACAAACGCAAAAGATTACGCGTACAACTAGCGCGAGCAGATATTATTCATTTACAGCGCGAAATTGAAGTAATATTTTGGACCCTGCAAAACTTACCTTTTCCATTAGCTCAGAGCATAACACTACATATAAGAGCCCTGGTTCTTATTCCCTGCCTTATTCCTTGTCATCGCTGTGAAAAATCTGCAAGAGAATCTCGCAACTCTCACCATTTGATCACTCAACGTGACAACATCCACGCGAGAGCCCCTGACATGTGCGTGGATCCGCGCGGATATATGACGTCAGGACGGCGCAATTTGTTCTAAAAATAGAAAAATAGTCCCATATCATAGGTGCTCGCGGATCCCAAGACTTACGGTCTCCGTGCCCGATTATGGCTCCTGCGACAACAACACAGAACAGGTATTAAAACACCAGCTGAGTTAAGGGAGTGGCAGATTAAAGCATTTGTCTAAAGAGTTTACTATATGTCTGGCCTGTTGGTCTAGTGGCATGATTCTCCCTTTGGGTGCGAGAGGTCCCGGGTTCGACTCCAGGACAGGCCCAAATTATTTGTTTTTCTTTTCAAATAATAATTAAAATAAACATAACAGTAATTTTTTAGCAAACTAGTATTTTCCAAATTGTAGGTATGGATGAGACATTTACTCGTTCTCCCTCTCTCCGTCGCTTCCTGTTAGAGTTTTCGTGAATCCGCTCATCAATTTAAAGGGAATTTTAGTCACAGCCCAAGGGAGTCCAGAGCGGCTTTAATACGTGCATTTTGATCATCAGAGAAAACATCAACGCAACGCTCGTGCTAACATTATCCGCCGGAGAACTGGCTACTATATCTAAAAATAGTTTGAGAGGAATTACCTTGCTCTCCTGATACCGGCGAAATGTTTAAGCAACCTGCCAAAATACTCTACACCCTCAAAGATGTTCACATTAGGCTATACAATAATAGGGGTTAAGGTTATGGATTGTTTGGACTGATGAAATGGTCGATGTCATCATCTTTATATTTCGCCAAATCTTATTAGCAAAACGTAAAAAAGAAATTGATTAGTTATTCCATTTAAATTACCCTGGAACAAAACAAAATGAACGGAAAAGTTTAAAGCGATGGTTTTTGTCCTTGGGTTATTTGAAAGCTTTCATTTAACACAGAAATTGCATTCAACCGTCAAGTTATAGGTGAGAGACTTTTGGTTTCTCCGGCTGAAACTCATACATTTCTGGCTACCAATCCACTAACAATCAGTGACATAAGCTTTGTTAAGATCATAGCTCGATAGCGTTATTTAAGGTATCGATCCCAACATGAAGTTGCTGAAGGATAAAAAATTAAATAAGCTCAGTTACGTCAACATCTTTCGTCTTTTTCGTTTTGTTTTGTTTTCGCTGACTCAAAATTTTGTAAGAGCTGGCTAGAGTTGGGTAGCAAGATTTAGTCTCATAGGAAAAACAATCATGTGTTTCCGGCCGGGCTCGAACCGGCGATATTCCGCGTGTAAAGTGGACGTGATGACCACTACACCACGGAAACCTGTTACGACTGAAAGCTGCCATACTCAGTGTTGTGCTAATCAGGAACTCGTAGTTTCTAGTTTTTTTTTTATCAGGAAGACAGAAAAAATAAGTCTACGAAGTACAACAAACAGTTGAACATTTGCCTACTTCTCACGATGCTCAATATTGAAGTTTTTCAAAAACGATGCTATCCTTGTTTTGGCGTTACCAGAGAATCTTAGTGCAGTTAACCGTCAAATCGCCAAAAAATTAACCGTCAACCGTCAAATGAGCAAGCCAATATTAGCCGTCAAATGTCTCAGATATCCTTAATCAAGAACTAAACGATTGACTATGGAAAATTTATGCTGTTTAGAAATGAACGTTAATACACCACAAAAAGATACACTTATGCTCAAGTCTTTCAACTTCTAGTTATGGGAGCGGAAGATTAATGCGCGCAGCGGTGAGGTGATGTAATTACGTTAATTAGACAAAAAATCGACGATTAAAGAAGTCATAAGTAATGCACAAATTATAGGACTAATTGGATTACTCAGATACGGGCAAATTTGTACCCTTTTATGAAAAATTACAGTCAAATTTGCTTCAACCGTCAAAAAACCAATAATGATAACGATCACGATAATAACGGTTCATTCACATCACATCCGCGCAGTGGCTGTTTGTTTGAATAGACCTTCTTACATGCAATACAACTAAAAATTACGCTAACAGGATGGATGGATGGAATCCTGACGCTAACTATAAAGAAAATAATTATCAAAACAAAAAGAACCGTCCCCGGGTGGGCTTGAACCACCAACCTTTCGGTTAACAGCCCAACGCGCTAGCCGATTGCGCCACGGAGACTTCCATCAAAACATTTTGAACAATTTTCATCACATTTTGTGCAAGAAATTTTAATTTGCGTAAGGTTTCTGTTACATTATTGTATCTTGCTCGAAAGACGTGAAAAGCGAAAAACCGGGGGAGTTGGGTAGTAACCGTCTTAGCCAATGAGACAATACAAAACAGGTGTTATAGAACCAGTTTGACAGAGAGAAGTAGATTAAGACCTTTGTTAAATGAAGTTCAACCATGTTTGGCCTGTTGGTCTAGTGGCATGATTCTCGCTTTGGGTGCGTTGCGAGAGGTGCCGGTTCGCCTCCAGCAGAGGCCCTTTGTAACACTCCTTTGTCAAATAACACAACATAATAACGAAGCAGGCAATATTACGATGGTTTCTGTGACGTCACAACGGCCATATAAAACAACGGAACACCTGCCTCCTTTTTTTGCAGACAATTCCAACTGACTACCATAAAACCCTAGATTTAAATATCACTTAACCAACTGTTTCTGTTGGCCGGGAAACATTTCCAACGACTTCTAGGAAAATATTAATCTAAAGTAATTTTGATCTAGTCCTCTTGTTTTAAACCGATGAGGGGGAATAAACTAATCAAAACAAATACAGGAAAAGAGAAATCAGAGTATAGTCAGTTATAAATCTTAAAATAGTATTTTCCATGTGGTTTACTTAAAAGGAAAAGTTGGTCCGTGTGAGGGTCGAACTCACGACCTTGGCGTTATCAGCACCACGCTCTACCGACTGAGCTAACGGACCAGACACATTATTCTTGTGCCGTTTTTTATTAAATACTACTGCCTTTGTACAGGAACGTTGTCAAAAGTTTGGCCTAATGAAGAACAGCACCCGCTTATTGGCTTTGTTTAAACTGATTTGGTTTTATTCTTTAAGATGTATGTATATATTGTTAACGTACTTTCTCAAATGATGAGGACATTTTTGTTGAAACATAGTTATCCCGAAATTATCTATTAGAAGTTGTTTGCCATTTATTTTATAATCATGTCATAGTTTTTTATTTTTAACTTAGGATAGAGGGCCACTGGTTCGTCAGTTTTTTTCATTGTTATGTGTTACCCTCTGTAAATAAAGTTGTTACTTACCTACTTACTTACTTACTAATATCAGCCGGTCCATTTTGGTCCATTTTGGTGATTTAACATAAACAATAGCCCTTTTGTTATTAGAAGCGCCGAGTTCTTTCTCGGAAGCTTAGCGAGAAAACTTGTGATCATCGGAAAAATTGTCGGCATGAGGAATTAGCTACCTTGGGGGTGTGAGGAGTGTAATTTTTGTTATCACAAGATCAATTTCCATCGGGGGAGCCCAAAGGGACACTTGACCGGCTGTATGAGTATCGGCCAGACTCTCACCAATAAAGTAAGAGCTTTAGGCCTATTCCAAACGTCGTGCCACTGCCGTGCCGAACGAAATTCAAGAACTTAATTTAACTTAAGCACGGCAGTTGCACAACGTATATTTTTGTAATCGGCTATAAAGGCATGACCCGCCTAGATTAGCCTTTCAGTGCTACTTGCGGGCATGCGAAGTGGCTTCAAACGGCGTGCTCTTGGAGGGCCGAACTGAATTCATAGCCTGTTATCAGCTGCCGTTGCTTTGTATCATTTAAAATGGTCTTCAGCAAGGCAAACTTCTTCCCATCTTCGGCGACTGAATTAAATTCGACGTTTGAAACCACTGGCGTTATTTTGTCATACCACTACTGGGTCAAATTTATTTGAGTTCGTCACCGCAGTAGCACGACGTTTGGAATAAGCATTAGCTTACAAGTTTGATTGGCAATGTTCGCTTTTATATCGATTTAATTTGGCAAAAGATAAAATGATTTATTCACTTGTGCTAGCATGACAAAGTATTATTAAACTTAAACTTAAACTTAAACGGCCGAGACAAGAAGAGAAGGTGAGGAGGAGTGATTTATGTAATACATTTCTATGTGTTAATAAATTCGGCCCTCATAAATTTTTTGACTTATTTTATCGTTGTGATAATATCAGGCAAGAGAAAAAGCGGTCATTGTGCACGACAGTTCGTTTCTTTGTTTGTCGCGTCCGAAGCAGGCAGCGTAAGTCAAAAGAAAAGAAACAAGTGCGATTTCTAAAAGCCGATTAACGAATTAAGATGCGTTGTTTTTACCTAATTTAAAAGTGAAAAAACAAACAAACAAACAAACAAAAACAAAAATCAAAAAACAAAAAAAACAAACAGCGGCCTCCGAAAGAGCAAAAGTTTACGCAACTCAGTTATCATTAGTGCAAGCAAAATATTGCCAACTGATCGTAGACTTTCTTCGGATTTTTTTTCATTGCCTGTGGAAAGCGGAGATGATCGTTCACAACAAGTTCAACATTAAGCTTATTTCGCACACTTCTGTAACACGCATCCAGTTTTTGTGCTTCCTATTTTTCAAGTTCCTATGCCTTTCTGTTTGCCTTAAAAAAAGCGTGAACTGTGCTAAGTTTCGAGTTGTTTTTCGCTCGGTAGTTTTCATTGCGTGAAATGAGTAATTTCGTGGAATTTACGTGGCCGTGAAATTCCTCGACACTCGACGAGTCCGAGATCAGAACGTGATGTGTCAAGACACGTGACGTGTCGGAGAGTGCCATGTTCCTGATACGTACGTTGCGGCGTGTCAGGAAAAATCATGGCCTGGGTACGTTATGTGCGGCGTATCAAGGGAAGCCAGGACTCTGATACTTAACGGCATGCGGTTTTAGTTTAATCAGCCAAATTAATTAACGGAGCTTATTTCTCTTTACGCGGAAACTAAAATTTTCGGACGTGCGTTTCGTTTGTTCGTTTCAGAATGTTCAAATATATACAAACAAAAACAACAGCAACAATAACAGAATGCTAAATAGCATTTTTTATCACGTCCGACTACTATTTTATATTCTAGTATTTAAAATCTACTTATCGCAGGGCTCTTTTAGAATACTACCCTGGCTACTGAATGTAAAACCCTTGTTTAAATAAAGTGCTAAAAAAACCACAGTGGAACATCCCTTCTCACCGACCTACGTGGTGGCGCAACTCACCAGTTTCGCAAAGCTTGAGAGCGGAATGCCCTAGGATCGGTTGCATGGGAGGACTTGAACCGGGACACCAAACCCACTTAACGCTGCCGCGTATTTGATGCAAACCATGGAACCCTCATAGGAGGCCTCTGGCCGATCGTAAGCTTGAAAAGATTGAATGTTGCAAAATCTATTTATTTAGACCGACTAGTGGTTTTCCATCATTGTGGTTACCGCTGTTAGTCTGAAAGCATCAGCACATGCGTAATTATGGAGGGTGTCTTCAACGAAATTTACCAACCAATATTTCTTCCAGTCGGGTTTTCAGTAAGATTTCTAAACACAAATCAAATAAATGATTTTCGATTTTTTTGTTGCGTCACAGTGAAAACGCTCTATAAACATTTTATCCGTCTTGGAATTGTTACGTGAATAACATTCAGAGGTCTGTGAGCGATTAAACTTTTTATTCTTTGCCGAAAGGGGCGAATCATTCAGACAAGTTCATTATACGTCGTAAGTTATAACGGTCTGCTGAGCATCAGATTGTTAATATTTAAATCAAGTTACCCGTGACGCGGCCAATTAAGTCAGATATAAAGAGCGGGGCCTTTAAAAAAGAAGATGAAAATACTCCTATTAAAGAATTTTCCGCTGTCGCTCTAAAACAACGTGGACTTCAATCGACCAGCGGTAAACGGGCAATACCCAGAGCACCTTTCGGTATATTTGTCGCGCGGTACTCTTTTACGCTTTGTAGCGCAACCTTTGTCAAAACTGCTGTATAACACAGATAACACAAAGACTCTTTGAAGAATTACTCTTTCCTTTGCGACTTGCTTTATTGTAACCTGGCAGTTAAAGGATTTATTAAATCCATTTTGAAATCACTGGTTATCCTTGCAATCTGATTGGCTCTCAGTGGTGCGATTTATTCACGAATCGCACTATTTTTTGCTCTAAATCGCATCTTTTTCTCAGCCAATGAGAATGGGCCAGTAAAACAAAACAACCAATCAGATTTCAAGACTAGTTTAAAGTAATCAATAAAATTTCAGGAAAATGAAAGGCAAAAAGCCACTGTGTGGAGAATTTTGCAAATACTATTGCCAAAACTTTGTTGTTATTGTAGCTTTTTTTCCCAAAAAATTGACAAGTTAAATTAATTACAGTTTCTGAATGACGATTATGAGCTCCTTTAGGCTGAGGACCTACTTTAATCGAAGTTCCCAACTTTCAGTGTCCATTTTGACGAACATTTTGGCGATTTTTCTTCAACATCTGCTCAAGATCCGTATGATACTGAGTCCAGTAAAACATAAACAAACGAAAACCACACAACAACAAATTCAGAGTCATCTCAAGAAGGTAGATGTTTCCAGGTTTCCGGTAGTTTCAAACGAAGCAACAAAACAGCTCAACTCTGTTGCTGTGAATAAACATAGTCAAAATACGCCACACTGCACAAAATAGTGCATGAACGAACGTCTTACGAAGCCGGTGCCAGTTCCGCCATCTCGGAAATATCTTAAAACAAATGGCGCTGCAAGAACTTGACAAGGTCCTGAGTATTGAGTCCTACGCGGAGGTTACAAAAAGAAACGGAGATGATAACGAGCTGGACCCCTTAAAATCATGCCATTGAACGGTATTTAAAAGAAAAAAAAACGTACTATCCACTGGGCATCGTGCACTCGAGGGAGTTTCACAACTCAAAAGAAATCGATCGCAGAATTACACAGGATATGCACCTTCAAATTCCTTCTCCAAAGACAATGAAAAGTCTCAGCCTCAATCACAGAAGAAAGGTAGGCCTTCCATAATTGATTCAGGCGACGAGAATTGCACTCTTACACCTGAAGTAGACTATTTTCGACTTCAGATCAGAACTGCTTGTTTCTTTGTCATGCTCGAATGAGTTTTCGTCACATGACATCGTTTTGCATACTAAATTAGACGTAAAGGCGTTTCCGGTTCCGCTTTTTTTTTTACCAAACCGGCTACTGGAACAATACACCAAAAATCTAAAATTTAAGGCGATAAAATTGCGCGATTTCAAAATGGATCTAATAAAGTGGCAATTGAACTTCGTGTCGTGCAATTTTGGTCTGAAATCATACTTGTGATTTCAAATCGAACTCGCGCTGCGCGCTCGTTCGATTTTGAAACCACGCGTATGATTTCAGACCAAATTGCACTCCACTCAGTTCAATTACCATTATTAATTTCATCTTTTAGAACTGACGCCCTCCTTTGGCACGGAATAGTAATGAAAGGTTAAATGGCCGCAAATGGGCCTTGCTAGCCCACACACTGCAGATCTAATCCCAGTCTCCGCTGTATTAAACAACTGAGAGTATTTTTCTTTTCCATGGATGGGATGCTAGTCCATCGTATTTATCCGCCCACACCCCCAGCCCCTCCCCCCCCCCCCCTTCCCCTTTGCAGCGAACTACTCTTACAGTAATGAAAGAAGAAAGAAATATAAACAGAAGCCATAATCGGGGACGGAGACCGTAAGTCTTGGGATCCGCGCGCAACTATGATATGGGACAATATTTCTATTTTTAGAAAAAATTGCGCCATCCTGACGTCACATATCCGCGCGGATCCACGCACATGTCGGGGGCTCTCGCGTGAATGTTGTCACGTTGCCTGATCAAATGGTCAGAGAGGCGAGATTCTCTTGCAGATTTTTCACAGCGATGGTTGGGAATAAGGCAGGGAATTAGATCCAGGGCTCTTATATGTAGCTTTATGCTCTAAACTAATGGAAAAAGTGAGATTTTCAGAGTCGAAAACAAGACTTCAATTTCGCGCTGTGAATGAATAATAATATGTGCTCGCGCTAGTTGAACGCGTAAGCTTTTGCGTTTGTTCTGTAAAGAAAAGTTATGTTGTCTTTTGCGCTGAGATGCTGCAACAATTTTCACCAACGCCAAAAGGCTACTAACATCATGTGTATTTCTTTAACATAGTGAAGTTTTACACTGCGAAAATAAAATAGACAAGGAGTTTTGATAACTCAACCAACAAAATCGAAATCTTTATTCGAGTACAGTGACTATTCGAGTTGATTAAAGAAAGCTGATTATTTCTGCTGTATTCACATATTTTCAGCTAAGCTTTTAATATGTTCTGAAACATTTATCAACCTTAAACATATTTAAAAACTAGAGATATTATACGAGTTCGATGTACGTTTTCACACGAAAGTGGGGAAGTCCAATTTGTCATGTTTTACTGACCGTACAAAACACGCATCGGCGGGCGCTCTTATTCATCGAGAACAGACAATTTATAAGATTTTTACACAAAGAAAACTGAGCATGATCTACAGACATAAACTTTATTGTCACTTATTGGGCCTTGATAAAGCATCAAGCGTTGCTTACAATTCAGGCGAAACTCAAACTTGCAATTACTTTGTTTTACTTTTCGGTCGAGATGGACTCTGGCGAAATCCTCGCAAGCGCCTGTGGCAAGAGGAGGGAAACTTTGAAGTCCTGAAACGGTGCTATATCCAAATATATCCAACTGGTTTTTTGCTGTGTAATGGAAACGTTGTTAATCTTTGTTCAACATATGTGAAAGAGAGAGTGGAGTAATGTGGAGCTCTTGTAAAACAAGCAGCGGAACACAACTTGGTCAGCGATATAAAGCGGGACAACTAAATTCGGCACTGTCTTACTTCACTCAAACTGGAGCAGCTTACGACGAAAATACTGAAGCAAAATTCCAACAGACATGAACGTATTGATTTGTGGGCCAAGAGTATCAAACATTTCGGGAATTTCGGACGCCATTTCCCCGCGCTATATCCGCAAAAATCCACGCAGCATGTACGCGCGTGTCCCGCACATGATCGCGGAATTTTTTCTAAAAATAGAAAAATTGTCCCATATCATAGGGACAGTCCCAATACTACAAATGGCGCGCGCTTACGGTCTCCTACCCCGATTATGGCTCCTGATATAAATTCATCAAACGAGACAAGTCGACCAAAGAAATGTCGTTGAACTAACGTGACAAATGTAATCCAGGGCGTTTATTTACATTAAAGTAATGTTTCAAAAGCGCTTTATACTCTGATAAAACATGGGTTTTTGACCAATCAGAGCGTGCGCAGGATCCTATCTATATTATAATGGTCATTTATTCGCAAATTACGTTCCATATAATTCTTGAAATTTTTCACTCGACTCTTGCGTAGATCTTCAAAGTAAATCCATCGGATAACACAACCAAAAAAATTCAAAGGGGTGCAATATGTGAAGCTTCGTTGAGCAATTTTCAAAAGTAATAAAAAATTAAAAAGTGCAACATCTGTAAGGCACCGATGGGATTTGAAGCCATGACCTCCTGTTTACTAGACAGGCGCTCTAACCAACTGAGCTACGGCGCCCTACATTAGATAACCTCGTGTAATATTGTTTTTTTGTTTATTTTTTAAAAATAAAAAGGAAAAAAAAATTAAAAAAAACATTGTTAATACATGCAGTACTAAGTTGGTGACATGTCCACTTTCGCGCTTGGTAATTTCCGGCGGCACTAAGATAGCTCAATACTTCTTAGGGTGTTCAAGTACCTCAAAAGGTCCACAGCGGGAGCTTTCGTGGTTCCTTTTAGCGTATTGAGCTCAAAAAAATTGACAGGAGATAATGTGTTGTTTTAGAATTGGTACCTCTTAGGGGTCCCTCGCGGACCACCCGGGCTTTGATTTGGCGTTAATTTGAAAGGCGGGGTGCGAAAACTTCCAGAGCTCAAATTCTAAAAATAAAAAGATACCAGAAAGGGTTGAATCCTAGGGTTGGTATGGGAGATGGACGCTCCGGGTCATGAGCTCCTGATCTTGCTTTATTGACGGGACGCGGAAAATTAATCAGCGGAGTTGGACTGGTAACTACACGACAACACAGAACAATAACCATAATAATAAATGTTTAGCAGGGCGCATACTTCATCAAAGGTGTTCTTCATTGGGGCCCTGCAACTGTTCTCAGATGAGTTTACACATTGTGCAACAACATTTACACGAATCTCAACATGGAAAAACATAGTATTAATTCCAAGTTTGAAGTGAACTTTTCTCTGCCAAATATTGTTTAAGTGGGCCTACTAAGTGAATTTAGTCAACTGGTGAGGTTCCTTAAAGGACAAGTTCGCATTTAGCGACTATAGTTTCACACGCCTTGCAGCCACAAGATGGCAGGATTCGATGTCTCGTGGAGAGAAATCTTGAATTTTTTTTTTTAACTGCCGGCTTCCTACCTTTTTTTTTTAACTTTCTATCTTTATTGCTAGCAAATATCATTTTTTTTTTGTTTTCTTTAACTTCCTACCTGGATTTTCTGTTTATTTTTGGACAATGTGGAGATAATTGTAAATAAAATCTGTTTCTGGAAAGAAAAGTAGGGGTCAGCAAGCTCGTTAAATCCAAGCAAAGCTATAGCAGTGGCCATCTGCCCTGTCATTGTTCATTTTAGTACTTACCGCGTGCACTTGATCCATGACGTGGCTCACTCTTCATCCTCCCCTGACACCGGCGAATTGTTTAAGCAACCTGCCAAAATATTCTTCACCCTCAAAGATGTTCTCATCATGCTATACAATAATAGGGGTTAATGTTATGGATTGCTTGGAATGGATTGGTCAATGTCATCATCTCTCTTTTTCGCCAAATCTTATTAGCAAAACGTATAAAAGAAATTGATTAATTACTCCATTGAAAATACCTTGGAACACAACAAAAAGAATAGAAAAGTTTAAAACGATGGGTTTGTCGTGGGAGAATACAAAAGTTGAAATTGACATTGAACACAAAAACAAACGCTATCCTTGTTTTAGCGTTCGGCAGAGGATCTCAATGGAGCTAACCGTCAAATGGCCAAAACATTAACCATCGACCGTCAAAACCGCAATATTTTTACCGTCAACTGTCGAATGAGCAAGCCAATATTAGCCGTCAAATGTCTCAGATATCCTTAATTAAGAACTAAACGATTGTCTAGGGGCAAGGTATGCTGTTTATAAAGCAACGTTTTAATATATCACAAAAAGTATGCTTATGTTCAAGTCCTTCAACTTCTAGTCACGGGAGCAGGCAATTAATGCACGCGTTTGTAATAAAGGTGATGTAATTACGTTAATCAGACAAACATTTGAAGAGTAAAGACCCAATATTGAATGCACAAATTATAGTACTAATTGGATTATTCAAATATGGACAAATTTGTACCCTTTTATGAAAAATTACAGCCAAATTTGCTTCAACCGTCAAAAAACCAACAATGATAACGATCACGATGATAACGGTTTATTCACATCACATCCGCGCAGTGGCTGTTTGTTTGACAAGACCTACTAACATGCAATACAACTAAAAATGAAGCTAACAGGATGGACTCTTGAAGCTAACTATATAGAAAACAATTATCAAAACAGAAAGAATCGTCCCCGGGTGGGCTTGAACCACCAACCTTTCAGTTAACAGCCGAACGCGCTAACCGATTGCGCCACGGAGACTTCCATGAAGGGAATTTGTACGATTTTCATCAAGTTGAATTGTGTGGATGAAATTTTAACTTGCGTAAGGTTTCTGTTACATTATTGTATCTTGCTCGAAAGACATGAAAAGCGAAAAACCAGGGAATTTGGATAGTAACTGTCTGAGCCAATAAGCCAACAAATAACTGGTGTTATATAGTACCAGTTCAATAGAGAGAAGTAGGTTAAGACTTTTCTCAAATAAATATTCAACCACGTTTGGCCTGTTGGTCTAGTGGCATGATTCTCGCTTAGGGTGCGATAGGTCCCCGGCTCGACTCCCGGAGAGGCCCTTTTAATACTCTTTTATTGATGAACACGACATCAAAATGAAACAAGCTACGATGGCTTATGTGATGTCACAAATGTCATATGAAACAGTGAATTACCTTCCCCCTTTAAAACAAATTTCTTTTATTTTTGTGCAAACAATTGTAACGGACCACAATGAAGCCTTTTTATATCAGAATATGGCTTAATCAAGTGTTTCTGTTGGCATCAATATTTTTCAAACCGGTACTTTCCAGCTCCCGGGAGGGGGGGGGGAATACTGCCGTATATAGGGCTATATAGGTAAGTGCCGCAGTAAAGGGTATGGTTTTCAAGCAGTTTACTCCAGCATAGTGTATATAAATCAGAGCGTTTGGGTCTAGAATAGAGTATCATTTATCACGAAACTGACCAGTTGGTTGAAGATTTTATCTAA